>NC_056735.1:534305469-534332969 GCF_019279795.1 Protopterus annectens
GAAACCCATGAGCCCACATATGGAAACAATGGGACCAAGGTCCCCACCCATGGGCAGTCACAACATCATCTTCATGGCCCTGAAGGTGCCTGAGCTGGGGGCTGAGCAGGAGGAACATGCAAACCCTGTGAGTTTGTACCAAGGGCCTCAAGGTGCTGTAGCACATCTCCCAAGTCTCTGTGGATCTCCTTATGCACCAGACCCTGGACCTGAGTACGGGGTGGCAGGATCCTCTCTGTGTGTGCTCCTGGGTAGGTGAACACCATCCCCTGAGGTGGTTTCACCTGGAGGAAGTGCAGGACCAGTAGATGAGGAGGTCCCAGGGTGGGTCCCAGATGTGATGTGGCCTGGTAACATTTCCAGATGAGGTGGGAGAGGTGGTTTGCTGGCAACTGTTTCCCAAACATGCTATTGTGTCACTGTTATTGAACATATGTGGGTAGTAATATTCCACACATTTCCGGATTATGTCTAACAGCATGCATAGATATCCCCATTAACACAAAACAAGAGATGTGCAGCAGTCACATAGCAAACATAACACATGCATATACAGAATGATAGTGGCCCTAACAATGGCATGCAAGTGACATTGTCTCTAACAGGCCTCCAGTGGTAGTGTTTCAACATGGAACATGACTACAAACACATAGCACAAATTGTTGTACAATACAATATATGTCCCAATGGTAGGTATTCTGTAGACATACCCACTGAGTTGTGTGATCAGATTGTTTTTGCAGATATGGTGGGGAGGTGACAGAGATGTGTATTAATAACTATGATAACCTTGCAGTATGAAGTCTTCAGACCTGTTTCCCTCTTTATGTCTTTCAGGCAATATGTCCAGGGAATGCCTGCCTATGTACACAGCGGAGGAGAATGATGTCATCATCACATACCTGGTGTAGCACTACAACACCTTGATTGGGTGTACAGCCAATGATCTGTAGGAGATGACTGCCCTGTGAAATGATCTTGTCCACAGGGTAAATGATGTCGGCCTGCATAACCACAGTTATGAGCAGGTCTGACATTGATACACTGATCTACTCCACCATGCCTGTCAACGTGCTGCTGCAGTTAGGGGGACGAGTTTGCAGTGGGGGGTCATGCCATCCAGCCCCCCTGACACATGTTGAGGAGCTCCTTGCCAGCCTCGGTTCACCTGCTTGCCTGCAAACACAAGCCCTGGCAGAAGGCATAGTGAAGGTGGGGGCTACCCACACAGTGACCGAGGAGAGTGCAGGTAAGGCCACAGTCCACATCAGTAGACCATTGTTGCATAGCCATCTGCATTTGTACAGTTATGTGCCCACCAACCTGCAACAGAGGCAGCTGTGACTTGCACACATCTTACATGCCATGGCATGGATCCCATACCCAACAGGTAGCATCCAGGAGTTGGACATGTAGCCATACCTCACCATTGCATACATCATGGCAAACAGTGCAGACAGTCATGAATGTGGCAAGGATGCATAGGACAGGATTAATGTAGAAAATAAACAGATGGCCATCCAAGACAGATGACTTCACATGTTGCAAACTGGTTATGCAGCCTGCCTAGTAACATGCCACAACACTGAAGGAGTTGCAGGAATGTCTAGCAAGTACTAGCTGTGCAGTACCCATGTCAGCAATTGCCTGAACTCTGCATAAGTGTGGCCCATGGGATAGGGTAATCAGATGGGTCAGTTGTACCACAGGAAACATCAGCCAGGCCTCTTTACAGGTAGCATATGCATAACAGCAAAGGTCCCCAAAAGGCATGTGTTGCGGTGTGTACTGGTGTACCAAGACCACAATGGAAACCTACAGACAGTATCAATTAAGATACATGTGCTGCACAACCAACACCTCACCCCACCTCAGGCCCACCATCCCCATCTGTACCTTGGTAGTGCCAGTGTACACCTGTATGCTTGCCATTCATTAGCAAAGACTAGGCTGGAAAACATGGTGTTCAGTGTTTGGGACACTGCAAAATGGCACACATGTATTGGCCATAGTTGTCAAGCATCTGCAAAAAGACTGAGGGTGGGGAGGGGGTGTCATCATGACACAACAGTACACTGAAGCAGAGATCCAAAAGATGTTATGAATGGCTGGATCTGCACACAGTCAAGGTAAGGAACTGTGGCAGACATAACCCTAACTCCACAGCAATAGTGATGGCACTGTGTGACTTCCAAGGGATGTGAGCAGGAGTTGACCTTGCAATCATGCAGAGCTGGGGTACATTTGTAGGGCAGACTGACCAAATACTGGAAAATGCAGATGGCCTATGCTAGTATACTCCTGCCAGGAATAGTGACTGCTGAAGTACACATAACAGTAGGTGTAACAAACCATCATGATAAGGGTGTGCACACATATTCACCCACTAATTGTATGCATCTCAATAAGCATCTGCACAACTAACACATATTTTGATACTGCATTTGACTGCACAGGTCACATGTCACATATCAGGTTTGTGTTATGTTAACATATGCAGTAATGTGGTCCCATGGCATATCAAGGAAGTGGGTGGCATATCAATAAGGGTGTGTACACTCCCCATAGCAATGGTAAGGTTTGAAGGTTGTCAGTGGAATTGCATTGCTTTAACCATACATGCACCGCTGATGATGAGATCTGTAAATCAGACATCAGACATTCACAAATGACATCTGTCCACCTATTATCCCAGGTATGTATTGTACAAACACATAAGGGCTATGAGCAGCAGAGCAAACATAACTGACAGACATATACACATTCAGCAATGTTGTGTTCACCAATGAGGTATGGTGCACAGTACATGCCAGGGTGCTGAACAGGTGCACAGCAATACTGTGTACATGGGTGCAGTGTGTTCCAGGGGAAGGGGCATTACTTACTAACGCAACCCATGCATCACAGAGATGTATAATGTTGCTAGCAAGGATTGACTATAGCTGCACTGCATGCTGTTGAGTGCCATATGTCATGCATGTTGACAGATGGGTAATGGGATGTCTGTGTGTAATATCTTTGTTCAACCTCACCTGTAAGGGTGTGTGTGTGTATCTGGTGGAGTTGAGGGGGGGTTGATGTGTGTGTGTGTGTGTGTGTGTGTGTGTGTGTGTGTGTGTGTGTGTGTGTGTGTGTGTGTGTGTGTGTGTGTGTGTGTGTGTGTGTGTGTGTGTGTGTATGTGTTTGTGTGTCAATGTATGCACATGTGTGAGTGTGGGGTTGTTCATACCTCTCAACTTCTCTTTGAAAACGTGCAGCATATGGACATGAACAGACACATGAGACACCACAAATACTTTTCTTACATGTAATCTCAGGACAGCTGATAGTATAATAACGTCTGTAGCAAGAAACATGCATTGGGAGGGAAACTAAACACCAGAGATACTGTTTTAATTGCAATCAGCAGAAAGGTGAAAGAATACTCACGTATGCAGCACTGCAGATGAATTGGGGAATTACTAGACAACACCAGAGAGTGTTTCCAAATATTACTGTAGTCCACATAAAAAGTTAATAGAGCAACATAGCTTGCATCTACTGAACAATAGTTACATATGACACACCAGTGTGTGACATTATTGAGTGACTTTAGTAGCCCATAACATATGGGAGCCATGCTCAAGATGTCTGGATAAACACAGGGTTAACACTGGATGACATCAGGGAGTCTTTGAAAAAAATGACTCCTATCAAGTCAAATAGGTAATGGAGTAACAGGTCATGTTTTGTGATCACTTTTCTAGGCAATTAGGGGAAATGATATGTTAATGATTGGTATTATTGACTGTAATTATTCAAGACTGACGCAGGATGGGGGACTTAAGAGAATAATCTAGGGACAGTCTGTAAATTCAGCAACAGGTAAGTAGTATGGTTGAAATTCAGGGTGTGTGTGTGTGTGTGTGTGTGTGTGTGTGTGTGTGTGTGTGTGTGTGTGTGTGTGTTTGTGTGTGTATACAGTTAAACCAGTGATGTACCGGTATTAAAGTGTGTTTCTTGTTTTCCCCTCACAGGTGGTGAGGTGGGTCAGAGTCCCTCCTGCAGGCAATCTGATGTCCATACAGACACTGAAAATGATGATAGGTGTGTTGAGGCACAGGCGGTGCTGTCAGAGGCTAAAGCTGTGACATAGTTTGACATCCCGCTGTTATCCACCCCATCCCCACACACAGTCACAATGCCTATACATAACCCATCTCCAGTAGCCATAGCAGAGGGACAGTTAGCAGTTGGTGGCATGAGACAGGACAGTGTGGTCTCTATGGCATATGTGACTGGACACAGCAGCCATAGCTGGATGTCCGGTGGGGTACAACATAGACAGATTTACATGGGTGCTCATTGGAGGGCTGCTTGTCATCATGCCCCTGGCAGAAGTGCCACATCTGGTACCACCAGACGCATGTTGCAGGCTGTCATGAAGGTACAGGCACATATGGAATGATACACCAGACAGGCTCTGAGGCTGCAGAGGGCTACTTATCCAGCTGTTACTGACAACATCCATGATCTTGCAGGTGCCCTTTGTTATTTTACAGAAGTCATGGATAGACAGTTGGATGAGATGGTGCGATTACTTGACTGTGGAATGTCTGTGCTCGAACATGTGGTGGGAGTGGTGCGCCGGCCATGTGAACATAGACCAGCAACACCAATAGCTGGAGGTCGACGTGGACCTGCAAAAACAAAAAGCTACTCCCATAGTGGCAGTACCAGCCCCACCACTGCAGGGAGACACTGTCCACACCACACCATTGCAGGCCACGTGCACATGGCCCTGGCCATTTCCAGGAGGGACCAGGTTCCAGCGGACATATGTCATCATCAGGGGAGAGTACCATATTGTGGCTTGTACCTGGGTATGCCATTGGAATCTCTGGCAGGCACAGTTCTCTTGTCCATGGTCAGAGGCAGTGAACTGCACACCCTGGCAGGTATAGTCTCCAGCTGTCCAACAAACACTTGTATATACAGCAGACACATGGCAGAGCTGTGTGCATGCATACTCACACACAATGCAAACACAGCTAGGGCAGCCCCATACCTACACACACATCACCACAGCCATATCAATAATTAAACCCCCTCACTCACACACATGGTGTCAAATGCATGCCTCAGCCTAGGTCTCTGGCAAACCAACAACACACACTGTGCATATGATGATACATGTGCTACATATCTGGCATCCATAACATTGATGCAGGTACAGGCTTATATGGTTCTGATGCACACGGTGACTGTACTACAGTGTACCAGTGTAATACTGTGTAACATGTTGTCAGCAGTAAAGATTAATGCTTACATGTCAGAAAGTGTAGCTGTCCTGCCATGATGCATTATATCTGTTATTAACACTGAGTGATTGTGGTCTCCATAATGCAATCTGTTTGTGTTGCAGGTGTCCATGTGTCAGCAGGAGGATGGTCTGCTGATGTATCCTACAAGGGGTATGGCACTCTGGTGACACCTTGGCTGTGACATATCCTGGATACAGGTGAACACATGTCACAGGTATGTATAGCAGTTACTGCATGTGCCACATGGCTGATAGGTCTGGGGATGGTGTGTACAGGTGAGTCCATGGTGGCTGCTGTCAGCACCCCTTCTACATTGGACAATGGTAAGAGTACTAGGTGGTACACACCACATGTTTGTGTATAACACACACAGAGGCTTCAGTGTTAATGCAATGCACAGAGAATACTGTACACATGTATGTATGTACCTGTGCAAGGAACACATTATAGCCTATGTAAATTCACCAAGCCAGAATAGGCACAACAACACATTGGGAAATAAGCGGTCCCCTAGTTTAATGTCATTAACAATGGTACTGGCAGGGTATATGTCCCCTTCCCCAATGTAGTGCCATCCTCAACTTGGTAAACATAGGTGTGCTGGTGTCTAAGGCACAGCCCTACCCTTTGGAGGATGAGAGGTGCTGTAGAACTGCAGACAGTGTGATAGACAACTACCTAACCTGTTAACATGAACTGTACTGCATTACGGCCAGCTAAGCAGGGGTATACACTCAACAGTAACTGCAGTTATAGTGGCTGTGTCCACAACAGTCACACCCAGCTATATATACCAACTCCAGTATCTCTGCAGTGGGGAAGAGGGCATTTGCACATCTTCCACTAGTTGTGATGGAATGTATGTCCACAGGATGATACCTGCGAAATGTTAGCATATGCCATGCAGTTCTTGGACAGATGACCTCCTGGAACATGTATACTCTGTAAACGGAAGTAGATTCCCTCACATACATACATAGTCTTACTTGGCAACACTGGGACTAGACTCCTACCTAGGTATTTAGTGCTACTGATGTGTGTGGCCTTAATTGCACACACCACACTGCTTTTAGGATGAGGTCTGTTCCAGATTACATGTTACGTGAAGAGCATCCCCAGGCCTGTACAGTATGGTAATGGGGGATGTACTGGTTGTTTATGGACAATACACAGTGCAACATACCATCATATACACATTGACAAACACATAGCAGGCAGACACACATCTCAGAGTCGTGGGCTTATCAGTGCTAACTACCTTGTCAGTGTGTCCATTGTGTTACAGATAAGTTGCACACAGTGCATGCATAACCGGGCTGGATAGTGTTATCAGTTATCTGTATGGTTGATGGTGACAGTGGTCCCCATACAGTGGAACATGGGACATGAACCGGGGATACCATGGTGTAAAGACAGTATACCCAGCACCCACACCCCACAGTGGATATTGTATGCACTGAAACCTATAACACCCTGACATACCCACCAGCACACATTGACCGGGACTGTGATACAACCCCTTGTCTATCCCAAGAGTGCTACTACAGGGATATGCATCTAATGCACATGCCACAGGCATAATAGGGTGAGGCATTGTCATGCCTCTCCTACGGTCAGCAACATCACTATCCCTAATACTGTGTGGCAATGCATATTGTATTAGGAGAATGTGGCCTCAGAATGCTGTACCCTATATATATATATATATATATATATATATATATATATATATATATATATATATATATATATAAACACATGCACACATACACACACTTGCCAGAACTCAGTGGGTATCCCATGCCTATCAACCGATTTGTACAACAGTGTTGTGCTGGTACTGCAAGGCCAGGTTGCCTTAGTGAGAAGAGTGTAATAAGGTACATGTAATGTCCTGTACAGCAGCAGCCATATCTAACTATGGCATTGAGGAGTATGGTTGGTGTGAATTGCCTTAGGGTACTCATAACTACAGGTCTACAAACAGACACTGATAATCTCAGTAATGTACACTTACACATTTGTCAGTACTGGGGTCCATCGGATCAAGTGTTCATAGGTGTGTACTAGGCTATTGTCCATGGAGAGACGGGAAGTGTAGGGGATGTGTGTACAGTGGTATCATGCCACCTGCCATGTGCCAGCAGGCCATTTATCAACAGATACCACAGGGGTGGTCCTCAGGGTGATAGTTACATGCATCAGCCAATCATCTGGGTGCCTGTTACAGAGGACCAGTGAGGTGCTCCAGTTGACATGTATGCAACATATATTACATAACATGGTCAGTGTCTGTCTTGGAGACTTATAGCCATGCATTTTCTGTTCACTGTGGTAGTGTAGTTGAGGTATCCAAGGCATGTGGTTTGTACAGGGTGTGGATTCCTAGCTGTGCCATTCATAACACAGCTGGGCAGACATGTCAGTGTCAGTCAAGCATAGATTGCCTGTAGGTAGCCAAGATGGATACCTGACATCTGCACATCTGTACAGAGGACAGACAGACATCAGCTAGCCAACTAGCAATGCATTAGGATGAATGTGTTGACAGATAGACATCTGACACCGATAGGTATGCCATTACTACATGATGGAAGCACTCCCTGACATGTGCTATATACACAGTAGTCTACAGTTATTTTCCACATGTCAGATCATTATCCAGTAGGAAATATTTAATGAGACACAGCTCACACACCAGGAACATGACATTGAGGACTCAGAGCCCATTTTTGCATGCAGAGGTGTTTGGTTCCAGTACTACAATCTGCAATCTACTCTTACTTGGGAAAGCACTGTCAACAATAGTAATGTAATGATACACTACATGCCAGTGTGACTGCATATAACCTGGGATACTATCCATGTATGTAACACATTCAAATGGAAAAGAGTGTTGTACAAGCCATATATATTCAGGTGTCCCAGACAGTAGACTCACACCCCTTGCTACTGTAATGACAGCATATAGACGCATGTTATGTACATGGCATTAAATACACTTATTAAAGATGTCCTCACCCTGCTATTTTATCAGACTGGAATGTGAGCAATGGTTACCAGGGCTGAGCCATGCTTAGCAGGTTTCAGCATTGCTGCAATATAAATGCTAAGCGCATTTGCGCACTGGTGAGCGAAGCCTAAATGGTGTAAGCGCCTGTACATTTAACTGCACATTAGCAGCACTTACCGTCATGCAAACCCACTTAAAGCTGCTCAAAACTGCCTTAACCACTCTGTACCCAACAGTGGCTGTTCTGCCCAGCAACAAAATAACCAGCCCTTGCAGGTCTTGAACCCTGTACATTATAGTCACAGCACTTAACCACTAAGCCATCAAAGCTGTGAAGACAGTTGTTTTTCTAATATATCTGTCTATACACATACTGAATAGTATTGAACAACTGCTATGACTTCTACAATGACGTAGTACTTGTTAGTGATAATACTGTTGAATCATGTATGTTGTTGTATCTAAATATACACATATCAGATAAATACAGTGTGATTCATCTGTGAAAGTATACACAACAGTAATGTTTACACATAACAAGGATATGGATATATATATATATATATATATATATATATATATATATATATATATATATATACATATGTAGATATATGTGTACATGTACATACACATATATATATTCATATATATGTGTTTATATACATCTGTATATTGCATTATATATATGGCTATACTTCTCCACATCCACCAGAGAGGGAGTGAGAGAAACAGACAGAGACAAAGTAAGGGAGGGTGTAGGAGAGTAAAAGCTAAGCATGTCTGTGTCACACACTTACCAGTACAGGGTGTAAAACCCCTGACAGACTATGTATTGGTATTACATTTCTATGCAGGTATTGCAAGTGCCACAGAGCTTATATGTTGGAGAGATGTCCAAAGATGTATTTGATGGTGAGTGACATCAGCAACAGTGATAAAGGAGGGATAAGATAGGTGTAGTATGTGCCTGTCCACAAGAACAGGTGTCAAGGATGACACAGCCACACTCTCTCGGGGACTCACACACATTATCACAGTTGGCAGGGTCAAGATTAGAATTCCTAACTAACTAGTTTGCTACACTACAGTATTAAGCAGATATCACATGCACCACAGAAGTTATCAGGCTGATATGTGGCAAAGGGTATGTCAAGGTGACTGACATCAGAAGGCAGGCTTCAGTAGGGCAATGGAAGGTGTAGTGAGTGTGAATGGCTTCTAAATCATTAATCTCCACACACACACACACACACACACACACACACACACACACACACACACACACACACACACACACACACTCACACAGGCTTGCCAGTAGGGTTCATTGCTTCACAGGTGTGTAGTGGTTGAGTGTGCCAGAAGACTGCACAAGGCTAGGTAAAGGGTATATCTTGGCATCAGGCCACATGACAATGGTCTGCATTGTGGCTCAGGGGTGTAGTCTCTGGATTGGCCTACACATGTGGATATTGTATTCATCATCCACTCATCTGGGTTACTATTGTGGGTGGCCAGTATTGTGCAATGCTTGCCATGTATGTGTTCTATATTCAATAAAATGGACGGTGTCTGGGATGTGCACATGTCCAACATGCATGTTCTGTGACATGTGGAAGTGTATCTGGGGAGCCTGGGACATGATTGTTATCATCTGATGTGGCATTTCTGACCTCATGTGGTGAGAACTGGCAATGTAAACCACGTTGACCCTGCACCTACATTGACAGCATGATACAGTTATTCACTGGTGTTAGTGTCATCTGTCCATACAGAGCATGTATATAAGGCATGGTATTTCCTTTGTGGGTTACATTTGCTGACTCTACAGTTGTTGTAGGTGCCCAGTGGGGAACATAGCAAAGGACCACTGTATGCAATGATTTGCCTATTGTAGGGATTGGACAGGGTGCCATGTCCTATTTAGTCCACTGCAATCACACCATGTTTACTATCTGTGAGCAATATTCAGGGAACTACTAACATAGTGGTTGTGGCCTAGCCAAGTGTGTTTGTGTATGAGACATGGGTGGATAGTGTTTTCTTGGTAATACAAGGGTTGCCTATATTGTTCCCCAATCCATAATGTCACATGTAGGGGTATGGTTTGCCTACACCAGCTTCTCTGCTGTTTGATATCTGTTGTACTTGTAAGGTAGACACTGTGACATATGATAGGCCCACCATATAAGAAATTTGCAAAAGTCACTCCACAATGAGTCCTGTTATTACACACTCACAGCTACCTCCACACAACATACTGATGACACACACACACACACACACACACACACACACACACACACACACACACACACACACACACACACACACACACACACACACACACACACACGCACACACACGCACACACACACACACACACACAGTTTTACAGTTGCCATGTCTGGGATTAGAATTCCTACCTAACTAGTACATCACATTACAGCATTACACAGTTATAACATGTGCCACGGAGCTTACTGGGCTATTCCTTTCCCAAAGATGTATTTCAAACTTAATGACATCAGCAGGCTTGCCAAAGTAGGGTAATGGAAATTGTAGTGACTGTGAATGGCCTCAAAAGAATTGATCCCTACACAGACACACAGAGTTTCACAGTTGCCATGTCTGGTATGACAACTGTTACCTAACTAGTGCTTCACACTGCATCATTAGCAGCTATAGCGCATGCCACAGACTTTACTGGGCTACTCTTTCCCCAAAGGTGTATTTCAAAGTGAATGATATGAGCAGGGTTGCCAAAGTAGGGCAATGGAAAGTGTAGTGACTGAGAATGGCCTTAAAAGCATTAATCCCTACACAGGCACACACACACACACACACACACACACACACACACACACACACACACACACACAGTTGCCATGTCTGGGATTAGAACTCCTACCTAACTAGTACATCACAGTACAGCATTACAGAGTTACAGCACATGCCACAGAGCTTACTGGGCTATTCCTTCCACAAAGGTGCATTTCAAAGTGAATGGCATCAGCAGTCCTGCCAAAGTAGGGCAATGGAAAGTGTAGTTCATAGGTTCATAGGTTCATATGTTGTTACTAGGCTATCAGCCCTAGGGCCTATACAACCCTAGCCATAACAATTCCCTGTCTATTTCTTCCCACAATATTTACTTTCCTGGACCCCTGTCTAGCAGGGTGACTGATGTGATCTCTGGGGTGAATTTCCTATCTCCCATCCAATCGTGAAGGTTCCTTTTGAAGAGGGCCAAAGAGGCACTCTGCTTGACATGTATGGGCAGTCTATTCCAGAGTCTGGGGAGTCTCTGGGTCAGAATCCCATCCTTCCAGCGTGTTTTGTTCATTGTGATGACAAGGTTTGGATCCCTGGAGTGTGTGGCTTTGAGAGATTGGGATTTCTTTAAGTGTATCATGTCCAACAGCTCTGTCTTTGACATGGCCTTGTATGTTAAGCAGAGAATGCTTCTGAATAGACGATATGCAACAGAGTATAGCTGAATGATTTTTTGATGGTCAGCATAGGGCATCTGCTTTAGGTCTGTGATTATATTAGTGAGGTCTTTATGCAGCCTGTCTAGTTGTTGCAGATGTCTTGAGAGGTATATACCAAGCGGGGCATTGTATTCTATACTGGGTCTACTTTGAGATGACTACAGTGGGACAATGACCTTCTTTTTTCTGGATGAAAAGACCTTAGTGATGAGGTGTGCCGCATAGAAGGATTTCCTGACTGTTGTGGCGATGTAGTTATCAAAGGTGAGACCACTGTCCACCTGTGTCCCTATGTCTCTTATCACACTTTCAGTGTTTAGTGTACTGCCACCTATGTGGTAATTCACGGGTAGATGTTTCTTCCCAAAGGGGATAAGTATACATTTCTTGGCATTGAGCTTGAGCCCATGGCTCTGGCGCCAAGCATCTGTTTCTATAATGCCCTTTTGTAGAATATCCACATAATTTGAGGATTCAGTAATGGCTCCCAGTTTGCAGTCATCTGCGACCTTTGTTAGCCAGAGTCTCTTAGTGTTGGCCTGTATTTCAGAGCAATAGATGCCAAATGAGAGTGGTTCCAGAACTGATCCCTGAGGCACTCCAATTGTCACTTGTCTGGAGCTGGATTTGGAGTCAGCTACTTTTACAGTGTGGGTTCTGTCAGTAAGCCAATTGGCAACCCATTGAGTGACATAGGGATTAATTCCCAGCTTAGCATGTTTATCTATGATTCCAGACTGGGGGATGGTGTCAAAGGCCTTGGCAAGGTCTGGATAGGTTGTGCGGACTACTTTACCCTCATCCTCAGCTTTGGAGACTGATTCAAAGATGTCAATCAGGTTCAAGAGACAAGATCGTCCCTTCACAAACCCATCCTGGGTGGTGTACAGTGTTTGCAGGTTGCCAATGTCTTTGTTTATATGTTCCATAACAATACGTTGCATGGCCTTGCAGATCAGGCTCTTCAGACTGATGGGGCAGTAGTTCCCAGGATCCAATGTGGATCCTCCCTTGTGGAGTGGGATAACTATAGCTGTGAGCCACTCAGTGGGCACAAAGCCTGAGGTGGGGCTATGATTACACTTGGCACTTAGGTGATGTGCCAGTTTATTTTGTAGTTCATGCAGTACACAACCCGGGATGTTGTCTGGTCCCATGGATGTTGTATTCTTAACTTTGGAAAGTGTGTTTTTTACCTGTGTGGCCATTATTACTGGAATCTGGCACTCTGTTGCTATTGAGATGGGCCCTTTAGGGGGTGAAAGGGGGATGCAGTTGGCATTGAATCGATTTTCCAGGATACTGGCAATATCCTTGGGGTCAGTATATTTAATGCCATTCTATTTTAACTCACAGCAGCTCCGAGCATTGCCATTTAGATTCCTGACATAGCCATAGCATGGCTTGCAGTTGTCTTTGGAATAATTGGCTACATTATTTTCATAACTAACGTTGGAGGATTTTATGAGGAATTTCTGCTTCTTACTGAGGCTGGTAAGGGAGTTTTTTTGCATCCTGGGATTTTCCTCTTTTCTGCAACAGCTTCTTCCTTTTGTTGTAAAGTTTGTTTATGGCAGGGGACCACCAGATTGGCCTCCTTTTCTTGGAGGAGATAATCTTGGTTCTATTTGGGAGGGCACAATTCATCGACATGTGAATGTACTCATACAGTGCCTTCGTTTAGGATTCAGCAGCCAAACTTTCATTTCCCGTCTGCATGGGTGTCATGAAGTTTGTCACTTATGACCTGTGTAGCATGATGTTGGCTTTGGAGATTTTTTCTGTGGAGGTTTCCTTACTGGGGGTTGGGGGAGGGATGTGGATGTCAAGGGTGATTAGCTTATGGTCAGACCTGACCACTGAGGGGGTGACCATAGGTGTGGAGCATCGATTTCCCATGATGGTAATGACCAGGTCTAGGATATTGGAATCCTTGGTGGGACTCTGGGTTAGTAGATTTAGGGCATTGGGAATTATGAATTCCAAGAACCATCGGGCAAAGGTGTTGGTACATATGTAGTTTTTCCAGTTAATGGCAGGGTAGTTGAAAACACCCAGTATTAGGGTGTTTGGTTGCATCTTAATATTTTCCAGTATGTTTAGAAAGGTCTAGTGAGAATCTTGGGGCATGGTGGGGGATCTGTAGCAAGCTATACAATTTGGATTGCAGTCTTTCCTAGTGTTAGTAGCACCTGGAGAATTTCATATGCACTGTGTTGCGCAACTAGCCTGTTGGTGTGAATATTCTTTGTGAATATGGACACTTCTCTACCTTTAGTGGTTCGGTCCTGGTTTGGTTGCCGACAGGTGTAGTAATAGTTCTAGCCTGGTATTGCAGGGGTGCTCTCTGGAGCCTTGGACCAGGTCTCTGTTACTGCACAGATATCAATGTTCTCCATATTTAGGAGTGCCTATTGACTGTGAATGGCCACAAAAGAATTGATCCCTGTACACACATGTATACACACACACACACCCACACACACACACACACACACACACACACACACACACACACACACACACACACACACACACAGTCTCAAAGTTGCCATGTCTGTGATTAGAACTCCTACCTAACTAGTACATCACATTATAGCATTATGCAGTTATAGCATGCACCACAGAGCTTAAAGAGCTACTCCTTCACCAAAGATGTATTTCAAGGTGAATGACATCAGCAGGCTTGCCAAAGTAGGCTAATGGGGAGTGTAATGACTGTGAATGGCTGCAAAAGCATTGAGCCCTACTCACACATACAACAAACCACACACACATACACACACACACACACACACACACACACACACACACACACACACACACACACACACACACACACATGCAGTCTCACAGTTGCCATGTCTGGGATTAGAACTCCTACCTAACTAGTATATCATACTATAGCATTATGCAGTTATAGCACACACCACAGAGCTTAAAGGGCTACTCTTTCACCAAAAGTGTATTTCAAGGTGAATGACATCAGCAGGCTTGACAAAGTAGGACAATGGGGAGTGCAGTGTGTGTGAACGGGCCATAAACCATTCATCTGGAAGCACACACACAACACTCAGTCACACATAGGTTTTCATTTAACAGGTACGTGTATACAACTGCTAGATGAATAATGACTTGTACAGTCATGTTACACAGTTATCACAAGCACAACAGACACTATAGTGCAGAGGGATACCAGAGGCAAATGTCTACAGTGATTGACATTAGGTTTCTGTGGACTGTGTTATGTTTTTATTTCAGAGTTCATTTGATAACATACATTGGCAGTACAGGTAAGACACAGGCCTTTGACAGAGGACTGTAGGGCATTTTGTAGTGATGCAGGCCATCTGTAGCAGGCCGTTGCATTGTGCCACTCCTACAGTCCCAGGTTTCAAGCCACTATATTCCCCTGGGGTGACAACAGGGTAGATGTGAAGGGTGTTAATGTTAATAGTTTCTGTCCTTAATGATCCAGTGGTGTGGATGCTGGCAGGGTGCTGCTTATAGCTAGGGACATACCTGCATGGGACACCTCTTCAGCATGCTGCATTCTGTGGCTATTGCCATACAGAGCTGGGGGTCATATTGTACTGAATCCCAACAGCAGGTATAGGACCTGTGAAGTACCTGTGGCTGATGGCGGTGTGAGCTGGGTGCATATGTGCTATGGAAGCTACTTGCAGCTGACTCACAGATATACGTGGGGCATTCCACTTATGCTGGCTTGTGCAGGGACATCAGCAGTTTCTCAGTACTTCATACCTGTGACTTTTGTGGTCTGCCAGTGTTTGACCAGACAACATCAATATTCCATACTACAAACCCAACTAATGTTCTACTAACCTGTATGTACAATTCCAATGGTGTGTCCATTTGACAGTAACATTTTATACACTCTCTGTCTAGGGTACTTTCACCTGTGTACTGTTTGTATGTCTGGGCCCACATCCATGCCATGTCCATCTTTCAGATGGTGACAGATAT
Source organism: Protopterus annectens (assembly GCF_019279795.1). Taxonomy (NCBI): domain Eukaryota; kingdom Metazoa; phylum Chordata; order Ceratodontiformes; family Protopteridae; genus Protopterus; species Protopterus annectens. The sequence goes on from NC_056735.1 coordinate 534,321,270, forward strand.
TACATCTGAACAATTACCATGGCTTACTGCTGGAATGTGTCTTTCTGGGATGCATTTTGTTTGGCACTGCAGTTGTGAGAACTTGGCCCTGTCATCAGCAGTACTGGCCATTGGTCACCAGGACACATCCCACCATGCCTACATGCTGGCCACTCTCACACAATTATACAACACACACCAACCTAACACATGCAGCCCTGCATATTGTACATGTGCTACAATCCATCCTACTACTTTGGCCGGCTCAGGATGCTCCACTGTTATTATACCTACACATACATGTTACTACATTTCTACATAGGATATTGGGGGGGCACACCTGACAATCATACATATTTGCTATGACTGTACAGGTATTTGAGGTACTCCATTTCATTCTGTATTCTGATCTATCATGCAGACTAGAGGCATATCAGTGTACTACAGTTCTTAGGTTTTATTGACCTACATTTCAGTTTCAGACTTCTTACCTTTCAGAACTAACATCCCACTGCCTGACCTGTTGTAGTCTGTCTGTGTAGGTCTGGAGGGAGGCTGTTCTCCATAGTCATCAATCAGAGGCCTTAGCGCAGCCTTTCTTTGTGTTCGTCTATGCCTGTCCTACTGGCTGAGACTGTTTTTGGGTATGTGAGCCTCACTGACTTGCATGTTTGTGTCCTATGGACACACATTTGGCCCACCGCATGTCCTGCAGTGGATTTTGTCATCTTGTCTAGTACTGGCTCCTATGTTGACCCCAGTGTTTGTTACAGATTTCATGCTGCCGATATAGATGTCTATTATCTGCTGGTATCCCATTCAGCCACCCGTTTTCCTTGCATGCTCACATCCATACCATAGATACAAGTAGCAGAACATACTACTCCATTCAGCAATTGATAGGGAGAGTGACTTACCTTGTGGCTGTGCCAGTATTGAGGATGGTGCTGGAGGGCTGACTATGTTGGATGCGCATAGTACACTCCCTATACATGGTTAAGCACAGGTAGTGTCATGTTTGGCATCCCTTTTACTGTATGTGCAAATCAGAGAGAGGTGTCATTCCCTGGGTTCCTACCATGTCAGTGTATGTGCTATGCGTAGCCTCTTTGCCAAGGTCTGGGCATACTGGGCATACCTCCTTCTGCCTACTAAGAGTGGGCTCAGGTTGTTCCTTCTCTGAGTCACTTTGTGCCTGTGCAGGCCTTGGAAATGGTGGGGTGCTGTATGGTCCTGCCCCATGCTGTTCCTGCTGTAGCTGTTTCTGCAGGATTATATTGTGTAGCATGGCACATACGATGACAGTTTGGGTACATGTAGCTGGTGAGTACTGCAAGGCTCCACCGGATATGTCCAGGCACCAGAACCGTGACTTGAGCATCCCAAACACATGCTCTATTATGATTCTGTTCTGTGCATGTGTTTCATTATGAAGTTCTTGTTCAGGTGTGTGTGCATTTCTGATGGGTGTCATCAGCCACGGCTCCAGTGCGTAACCAGCATCCCCCACTAGGTGTCCATATGGGATGTCCCCACTGGAAAATGTCTGGTGCAGCTGCATCATATGCCAGATATGGGAGTCGTGATAGCTTCCAAGACTGCCAGCACACACATTGATTATAATTACCTTGGCATCACACATGACTTGGCAGTTGATGGAGGGGAAGCCCTTGCGGTTTATGCAGACCCTACCTGCTCACCTGGTGGTGCTATGATGGGTATGTGCATGCAGTCTATTGCACCCACTACCTCAGGGTATTCTGCTATTTGGTGGAAGAGATGCATATTGCTGGTCAACATCTCATGGGTGTTGATGAAATATATGTGCTCACCGGCATGTGCTGACATGACACCCAGAAACTGGTGGAGTACCCTGGATGCTGATGCCTGTGAGATCCCCATGATATCCCCAGTTGGCTTTTGGAAGGTACCTGTGGCTAGTATTCTTAGGCCTACACATATCTTGGTATCCATTGGGATGGGTGCCCCTCTGCTGGTTCTGTGTGTGAGGCGTGGCCGGCACAACTCAACAATTTACTGTAGGAGGTCTCTATCCTTCCTGTAGCACTCCACTATCTCCAGCTCATGTAGCCCCTGGTAGGTTACCTTGGGTCTGTACACTCTTCTCCTCACTGTGGGTTGGTCATCAGCATTCTCATCCTCACCACCCTCAGTCTCTTCCACATGTTGATTTATGAGAGCGAATGCAGCCCCCTATAATTTTTTTTGCTTTTGTTAGGTAAAACTTCCCCATTTGTGTACACCAGTGGTGTAGAGTTTGTGGGAAAAAACAGAGTGAAAGGTGTTTGCATAGTTTATAGTAGTGTGCTGGGCTGGGCTGCTGCCTGTGTAATTGGCTGATTCTGATACATTTCACTTCCCAGCTATGCTAGTTCTCCTTGATTACCTTCCTACTGCTGTTTTCCCTTCCCATTGCCTTCGTTTTTAAGCCCAGGGGTGCACCGCACAAACACTGCTCAGATGTGAACGGAGCTGCTATTTCCTGGTTTACTTTTTTTTTTTTTTTGGTTTAAACCTCAGTGCATGGCATGCACACCTGTTTAGGCAATGTAAATAGTGGCAATTGGCATGCTTTACACATTATATACACCCTTTATTTGGAGCTGTCATGGCTCCACTTTGTAGTTTGCAGAATTGTACTCGTTTACTAACCAAGTACATTTCTGCAGTTTGCACTAGTCCTGCATGAACAGCTGCTAGCTTCCTGGATCACAAATTCACCTCATTTGCATGGTTTTCACCTGCAGATTGGGTAATTTGCATACAGGAGCTGTGTCCATACAGGAATAGTGCAGGAGTGCTCATTCACATCCCGGGAGCTTGTTCCTGGATCTCTCGGTGGCCATATTGCCTTCAGCAGCTCTTGCTCTATTCCTGCACACCGTGCAGAGCTTGCTGAATCCTGAAGTCCGTCTTTGTGGCTGAATAATTCTTATTCAGTTAAATGGAAACAAATACATGAAAATATTTGGTTAATATCTAATCATATAGTGACATAAAAATATACAGAAATGGTATCTAGCAATTTCCTTTGGATGATAACAGAATATACAGTAGATAGTAAAAATACATTTAACTTCTAAATTTATGACAGATATATTAAAATATATAACAACTACCTAAACAAAAACTCAGATATTAAAGCATGGGCATTTCTGTAATACCCTATTGCCTGTACATGGAATAATATTATGGGATCACAATTAAAAACCTTAAAGAAAAGGAACTCATTTACTGGCATCAATTGTTGGAGAATGGCAAACTATTAACAATGGAGCAAGTTAAAACTAAATTCAACCTAGATAGTAGTCTGTGTCTAGTAGTACAAGATTTAAGACAATGTATTATAAGTAGGTTAGAGGTCATGAGTTCAGCTACTAAAAAAAATGTTCCTAAAATTATAGAACTCTTGATTATATTAGCAAACTACTGTGTTCAAGGAGAAGGCTATCTATCAAAAAATTCATAAAATAATAAAAGGTATAAAAATCTAAAATAAATAAAACTTTTGGGGCTATTATAAAACAAGTGTCTGTATTACAAATGCGAAAAACCATATGAGCGAATACAAAGATGTTGACACGTATTGCGTGAAGTACGGAAATCCTGAACGTACAAAACTGTGAATTTCAAAATGTCAATTTGCTTTGGTTGGCCTGTCTGCGGTATAGTTCCGTAAGGTAAGTGTGCGATACATAGGACTTTAGTGTTAGGATTTGGGTTAAGGTAAGTGTATAAATAGGTAATGTATTTAAGGTTTAGTGTTGTGCTAGAAGTAGGGTTATTTTAAGTGTATGTATGTGTATTGTTTATTTTGTTTGGGTGCCTTAGGGTTAGGGTGAGGTTAAGGATAGTGCATAGATAGTTGTGTATGTGGGATTTAGTGTAGTGTTGGAGATAGGATTTTGTTAAATGTATGTATGTGGGTTATTTATTTTGTTTGGGTGTATGCATGTAGGGGACGTGTGCGGCAGTTACGGACCTTAGAGTTAGGGCGGGGTTAAGGATAGTGCATAGTTAGTTGTGTATGTGGGGTTTAGTGTAGGATTAGAGGTAGGGTTTCTTACCTTAGGTTAGAAGTAGGGTTTGGTTAGTGTATGTGTGTGGTTTATTTATTTTCTTTGGGTAGGTGGTATGTAGCGGGTGGTGGGGTTGGCCGACTATGACAGCTCGATATTTTTTTTTCGCGGTTTATTGCATTCGGGATTTTCATGGTTCACGGTATAGGTGTCGACATTTAGGTATTCGGGAATAGGGTTTTTTGCTTTGGTAATATAGACCCTAAAACAATAATCAAACTCCTGATGACAATGATAAAAGATTAATACTTATTTCTATTAAACAAACTTCTCTTTCAATACAATGGAGGTTATTCTCATGGAAATTTCTTCATAGATCTTTTATACCACCTCATAAAATAGAACTAATGTTTAGACAAGATATGGGATGTCTAAGGGCAGATTGTCAACGTATGTTTTATGTCATATACTTAAAACATTTTGCGATAAAGTGAGTTACTTTCTGCAAACAATTTTAATGATAATTTTCAGTTGTCCAAATCTTTAACTTTGCTCAGTGCTCCTATACCACAATATGTCACTAGAGCACAGTTTTCACTTTTGTGGACGCTTCTTGCCAATGCATGCAAGATAATTACAGTAAACTGGGAAGAACAAATCATCTTCAACTTTTAAAGATTACAGAAGTATGGTGTTGACTGTATCTCATACGGAACTATCAACTATAAAGAAAAGGACAGAGAAAATTACCTCCTACTACAACTCTTGGGAAAAAGTTGTAGAAATACTAGAAATAAATGACATACAATGCATGTATTTAATCTATATTCTGAGGACATTTTTTTATTTCTTATTATTTTAGGCACCGATGTGGGTGGCTGCAGTGGTGCAGCGGTTAGCATTGCCACCTAACAGCAAGAGGTTCTCCGGTTCAATCCTCAGCTGGGGTGCCTTCTGTGTGGAGTCTGCATGCCCTCACTGTGATTGCGTGGGTTTCCTCTGGGTGCTCTGGTTTCCTCCCACATCCCAAAGACATGCTGTAGGTGGATTGGATACTCTAAATTGGCCCTAGGCATGCGTGTTTGTGCCTTCTGTGGAAGGCTGGGTGTCAGGCTGGCAACTCGCCACTGTAAAACTCCACTGCCAATTATGAGCAGACAGGTGATCCGCTGTGGTGACCCCTAACCGGGAAAAGCCAGAAGAAGTTTAGGCACCTATCTAAATAGTTTCTTTTGCTGCTGTGTTATGTTCCTTTTTATAGGGTTACTTTTTGTGTTAACCTATGATTTGTTTGTATATTTTATTATGCAAATAACAATTCATATTATGAAAAAAAAATATTCAATAAAAACTTTCTTGAGAAAAAAAAAATCCTCAACTTAGAGGATTTAGCCCAGATTAGTCCAGGAAATACCTATCTGATCTACAGTTAGAGGCATCCTTGTTGTTGTTGTTGTGTCTTTCGGCTTTTCCCGGTTAGGGGTTACCACAGTGGAACTCCGGTCCGCTAATGATTGGCAGTAGATTTTTACGTACCGAGTTGCCAGCTCTGACGCACAACCTTCAATGAAGGTACGATCATTCACGCATGTCTCCACGTAGAAGACGCTCTAGCTGAGAATCAAACCAGACAGCGTCTTACTGTGAGGCAACAACGCTATCGCAGCTCATAAACAGAATGTTAGAAATTTTCCCTTAAGAAATAATGGAGAATGTTCATTAGAAATGCCTGGAAGAACTAAATTGATAGAACATGAATACCCATAATGATGGTTAGACTAAGGACTTACAAAGTGACAGGGTCTCAAAAACAGTAAGAAAGGTTCAAAAGATGCTCAAGACACTTGTAATGGAAGAGCCACAAAGTGAACAGAACAATCTAGTAGTGGTTGTTCACTAACCTAATGGAAGTTTTAAATTCTGTAATGACTTTAGAAACTGAAAAGCATTTCAAAGTTTGATAGTGATCTAGACTCCAGAGCTGATGAGTCAATAGAGTCTCCAAATGGCCAAGTACTTAGAAGAAAACACTTACGTTTATAAGTTTGTACTACGTTATCAGTCACCAGGATCTTTATAAGTCTAGCCATGCAACCCAACCCAGTTTTGCGTTTCAGTACATTGGACACTTACTGTATATGGTGGAGGTATGTTAGTAAGGAGGTATCCAAGTATTATGTGGGGGTGTATGTTAGTTTGGGATTAGTTAACTTACTGTCACCCTCTGTCCATCAGAGACATGGAGGTCAGACCTGGGGGGAATGTATGATTTCCCATAAAATGATGAAGGTTTCACTTGAAAAGGGTCAGGGATGAATTCTGTTTCACATGGATGGGGAGCTTGTTCCATAGTGTGGGAAGCTTGCAGACACACATTGGTCTTTCCAACATGTTTATTTATGTTGCAAACAAAGTTCTGGTCCTTGGGTCTAGCATTCCTGGAGCTGTTTGTTTTGCAGATGTGCAAGAGGTCTATCATAGCTTGTTCTGAGGATGCCTTATATACCAGGCAAAAATCACCTATCAGTAACCTATAGGAGACTGAGTAAAAAGATAAGGTCTTAAGGAAATCTGTGTAGGACAAAGTAGTCATACCCTGGATTCTCCTAGTAAGAAACCTTTGAAGGTGTACTAATTGTTGACAGCACAATGTTAGGTACATGTTAAAGTGGGCATTCTTGGACCTGGATGTCATATCCTTGCTTTTGAGTTGGGTGAAATAAAATATTTTTTTTACTATCTTGGCTACATGTTGGTCGAAGACCAAATTACTATCTACATATGTTCCCAAATCCATTACTACTAGGTCAACTCTTAGAGGAGTTTTATCAATAGAACAATTAGCTGGGTAGACAACCTCCCAAAGCTTACTATAATGCTTTTCTTTGTTCTCTGTTTTGGTGCTTGGTTCTGGAACTGATCATTTGTTTTGTCTCAAACCCTCTTGCAGGATGTTAATGTCATGGAAGAGTCTACAATAGTCCCAATCTACAGTGATCTGCAAATATGGTGAGCCAGAGACATTTGACATTAGCCTTGACTTTTGAGAAGTAGATGCCACACAGGAGAGGGCCCAACACATAACTCTGATGTACTCCACTGGTAACTGTTCTCCTGGTGGAAATGGTCTCATCAATCCTGACTTCTTGAGTCCTATATGTAAGCCAACCAGCAATTCTACGAGTTATGTATAGATTTATGCCTAGTTATGAGAGTTTGTAAACAATACCTGAGTGAAGTATTGTATCAAACACATTAGCCAGGTCAAGGTAGACAGTGCGCATCATTTTTCTCTCATCCATATCCTTGGTGACCCTCTTGAGTAGGGAAGACCTTCGCTTGCCATAGCCAAACTGACCTGGGTGTATATAGGTTGCTGATGTCTTTGTTGACCATTTCTATGATAATTCATTCCATGACTTTGCATATTAGAGTTGTCAGACTGATGGGTTTGTAGTTCTCAGGGTTGGTTTATGGTCCACACTTGGAGAGAGGGTTGAACATTGCATCACTCCACTTGCTCGGTATGTAACCTGTTTTGATGTTGTCATTGAACTAGTGGTCCTGCTAGGTCATATTTGAGACTATTTAGGAGGTAACCAGTGATATTGTAGGGGCCCATTGAAGCAATGCTCTCCATGTTGGCAAGTACCAGGTCTAGTATATTTGATCACCTGTTTGAAATAAGCACTATCTGGTCGAGGGTATTTGTGTTGACAAAGTCCTGGAAATGTTGTGGCTATGAGTTAGAGGTTGTGTATGTTTCCCAGTGTACAGAGGGGTAGTTAAAATTTCCTACAAATGGGGTATTTGGTTGGATGTTGAGCACCTACAGTAGGTCCACATTATAAGTTTTGTTGGTCATAGAGGGTGAACTGTAGCTGGCCAGGACATAGCACAGAACCTTGTCTATGGAGACCTGGATGCAGATGAACTCTAGAGCATCATACTGTTTAACTACCACAGAGTTGTACTTGTTGATATTGTAAATTGAGACACCTCCACCCTTAGACCCTGTCTGTGTTGTTGTTGTTGGCCTAAATGTGTGGAAAACACTGCAACCTTGAACTGCTGGAGTGCGTTATGCGTCTTTAAGACACATCTCGGTAATAACACAGATGTCCGTATGCAGAGTGATGAAGTAATACTGGAAGAAGCTACTTACCTGCTAGAGAAAAATAATTATTTTATGTAATCCCTTGCAGTTAATTTCAGTACACAGTGTTAAAATTTAACCTGCATGTAGGTAGCTCCAGCTTCTTTTCAAAGGCTGATGGCTAAAATACTAAAGCCTCCTTTGCAATATATTATGACATACATGGATGACATAGCAATTCATTCACAGGACTGTGAGTCTCACTTACCAAAAGTGCAGACTGCTTTAAAATTCATTAAAGAAGCACGTTTGACTGTAAATGCTAAGAAGAGTAAACTGGGAGTGGTGGAAGCCAAATACATGGATAACTTATAACAAAAGGAGCGGTAAGACCACAACAAGAAAAAAATAGAGGCAACAAAAATCTGTCCTGTATCCACCAATAAAATGCTTGTGAAAGCTTTCCTTGGACGAACTGTGCACTATAGAATGGTTGTGTGTACTTTTATGACTATTTCCTGCCTTTGGCAATCCTCCAAAAGGGAAAGCTCATGTCAAGGTTCAATAATTGATTGAGGTTTACAGAACAGTCAATGAATTAAAAATGATTTTAATAAGGACTTTCCCATATATAGAGATGCCTTAAATGGAAGTTTGAGATGAGTATTTTCCAATGATATTTAAAGTGAGCAGCACCCTGTGAGCTATATGAGCACAGAATGAAGGAATACAAAAAAGAGATATTTAGCCATGGGGAAGGGTGCTTACCAATAAAGATGTTTTTTTTCTTGAAGTAGTGTTTGTTGGGTGTGCATTAGAACTTAGTAACTGACCATATCAATCTGCAATGGCTAACTAAAGAACAAGAGAGCAATACTAATTGGTGATGTTTGGTACTATTCCAGTAACCCTTCGATTCAGAGCAACTCACAAGCCTTGACTAGCAAATTGGAATGCTAATGAGTTGTCCAGTTCCTGCATCCCTTCATATTATGTCCAAAACCTGGGGTTTGGGGTTTGGAGGTGTAGTTGTAACTTGCTGAGTGCAGTAAATGTATACTATGCCTTTAAGTGCAAGGTAATGTAACATACATTGGAAAACTCTCAAAGAATGGTAGGTAAGTGATTTCTATTATCTAGCTAATTGCTCATTACTTCAGCAAAAAAGAAGGGTGTCTAATAAAAAAAAAATCAAGAATTTAAATGGTCACTTGGAGGTTCAGAAAGGTATAAGCATGAGCTTATCTGAAGACCCTGGCTGTGTGGGGCATGACAGCCGAGTCAGATTTTACTTTTGATTATACCTGGGGAATCATATGCAATAGAAATCTGAAATCACAGCACTGGTAAAACTTATATACTAGAACTTTTACACAAAGCCTGTTTGCTGGAGGGGTTGAGTCAGACTGTATACATCTGGAGGAAAGTAACAAAGGGCATATGTTTTCTTTTGCATTAAAAGCTGAGTGGACAGTGTATTCTTTTGTTTTGTATTTGAATGGCAAGAAATCTGCTGCTTTTTATTTTGCTTTGTAGGTGTCTCAAATAAAACATGTTCCTTTTATAATTGCTTCCTCCAGTTCTTCACTGAACTTAAAATATATTTGTTTTAATTAAGCAGCAGCATTGTTAAGTGTATAATTATCAGCAGCTGCATACAAGGTATATAGCTGGAAAAGGGAGCAAAATAAATATGATACAGCATTTTTCAAAACCTTTTTCACTTTAGTCTTAAAAATTGAATGATGAGCATAGCTGCAGGTTTGTTTTCTTTTCTTTTCAAGTTCCTTCATATGGTCACTTATCTGTTTTGGGGGTTCTTATACTTGGAATAATTCACAAGATATCCTTTGGTGAATCTTTAAGACAGAAATATAGCTGAATCCTTTAAGACAAGTCGATACACAAACCACCAGCTACAGTGTACTTTATACATAACTATCACTAAGCAACCAGCAAAATGTGTTACATTACGAGATAAAAGTGAATGACATCAGAAGACAGCAGTCACCCATTCAGTCCTATGGCATCACTTGTGGTGCAAGTAAGTAAAGCTGAGCTGTGAAGTCAGTGGTGTGTCAGTATGTATGTGTGTGTGTACAGATGTGTGTGCATACCTAAAGCATTGTTTCATGCAGGAAGGAAGCTTTCTTAAACATGAAATGTGAAGCACTTTGCATTTCTTATCAAATTATATTAGGTTCAGAGTGTCATAGCTGAGAAGAGAAGAGACCACAATAATCAAAAAAATTGTGAGTGACGGGAAAAATATGAAGAAAATCAGGGACATTAGGCAAAACTTTGGCCTGCTGAGAAGTATGCTTATTGACAATTGTAGTACTAGTAAAAATACTGTGCAACTGTCCAGAGTTTTGCAGAATGCCCCTGATTTTTTTCATATTTTACCATGTCATGTGTTATGGATGGTGTATCAAGAAAGTCTGGCTGATCAGTAATGCTTCAGTTGCCAGAATTCTTTAAATTGGTATATGTTTGATTCAGAATGGGGACACTGATTGGTCTGACCATCCGAATAGCAATGAATCATTATTGTTTAATAGCCATTCATTGATAGAATTCTCTTAGTTGGCTGTTAAAACAGACAGACAGATAAACAGGCAGACATACAGAGAGACAGAAAGAGACAGACAGATAGATAGACAATAATGGCAGATAAAAATCAATTCACTAATAAATAGGAAAAAGAGGAACACAGATGTAAAGAAGTTTGATTCTGTTAATGACCTTTGTATTCATAAGCTTCTGTGACTCAAAGGATTAAGGCAGTTAGTTTGCATAATGATGTTCAGATTTTCTAACCCAATGATAACCAGATATTTGGGCGTTGGGAGTGTGGTGTAATGGTAACATGTTAACCTCACAAACATGAGGTATAGGGGTTAATTCTCATGGTAGGGAAACTGGGTAGGCTTAAAATGGGTCATATAGGCAGTTAGCCTAGTGTTTACTTATACAGTATTATATACTTTACTTGCAGAAATTAGTTATCTAATTTGTCACAACTACAAATAATTGACTCACTAGCAGCAGTTGAAAGAATTTACAAGTCAGTATAAGTGAAAGAAATTCTATCAGTTTATCACTTTATATATCTATCAATAATCTGAGATACATATAGTAATGAATTCATCACATTTCCAAATAAAACAGTGTGGGAGCCTTAGCATGTGGTGCATTCTTGCAGGGGAGGTTAATGCATCTAGCTTCCCCTGCAAGACCGCAATCCATGCTAAGGCCAGCACAATGTAATTGGAGGAGTGACTAACACTAATTAGCCATGTGTTATCCTCAGAAAATTTTCAAAGCTTCCGATAAATTAACTTGACTGAGGGGTTCAGAGAATTGCTGGGGCAGATATATTTTTTCACTAGGAGGAAAAAGTCAATGACATCAAAAAATGGCAGTCACCCATCCACTCCCATGGGACCACTTGTGGTGTAGGTAAATAAAGCTGAACTGCGGTGTTTGGGATGTGTCAGTAAATATAAGCATGTGTGTGTGTGTGTGTGTGTGTGTGTGTGTGTGTGTGTGTGTGTGTGCGTGTGTGCGTGTGTGTGTGTGTGT
>NC_056735.1:534340469-534490469 GCF_019279795.1 Protopterus annectens
TGACGAATGCTTAGTCAACTATAATAGGTTACTTGAAATTTCATTTTGATCATAGTTGGGCAACAATGAGGTTAGTATACAAATTAGTGTGTGTGTGTGTGTGGGGGGGGGGGGGCCTCCATGTAAACAGTAAGAGTTGTAATGTTGGTATCTCAGATGTTATGTTTATCTCATGTGATTAACTCATGGGTAAGGATTGCTTGCAACACAAAAAGTAAAATGTTACTGAGAAGGTATCAGAGATGCTAGGTATATCTTTTCACTATGAGTATCTTGTCACCAAGTTCGCTGCTTATTTCTTTCATATGTTCCTTCAGTAATCTGTGTGCTTATATGTTAGTGCTGTTGATGCATATTTGACAACAGCTTGTATTGAGCTTGTTTATTAATCTCATATTTTAAATTTGTAGTTTTGAGGACTAACTTTTTTAATGAGTGTTAATGTTATAAATCATGGACTAAGTTTTTTTTAATGTTGTTGTGTCTTTCGGCTTTTCCCTGTTAGAGGTCGCCACAGTGGAACTACGGTCCGCTAATGATTGGCAGTAGATTTTTACGATCTGAGAAACCAGGCCCTTCACATATTCCACTTATCAGTTTCCTTTACTTTATTATGTCAGAGTTAACACTTCAATTATTTTCAGTGGTCTGCATTAAATACCAATGTTTCTCCTTAAGATTTTTAAAAGCCTGAGTTGGCTTTAGTGAGTGGAGGGGCTCATGGGTGGCTTTGATTTATAATGCTGAGGATACTGAGGGAAATGTTAATATTTTTTCAGTATCAGTCATATTTGCATGCATTTTAACTCTGTACAGAGGGTTTTGCTGGGATTTATTATTACTCCAGCTTAGCTATACGTATGGTGTTTGATAGTTTATTTTTATTTAATTTATACAGTTAAACTCAAGTCCATTTTGCCAGTAGCAGCATTTTTTAATTAGACAGTTACAATATGTTTCATATCTATACTTTTTGTTATAATTTCTTTTCTTAATAAAGAAGCACATTTCTAGGTGATGATTTGTAGGAGGGGTGGCAGTGTTTTTTTTTCTTGTTGGCTTGTAAGTGGTTGATATGTGGGGTTCATTCTAAAAAAGTAAGTTCATTCTTAAAAAAAAAAATAAGTAAAAACACCAAAGAGTCAGATGCCAAAATTTCCTAGCATCCTAGTTTCAGTCCATGATAGCTTACATTTAAGTAAATTCAGTGTAAGGAATACCTGTTGAATAAAAGGAATCGAGTTATAGTATTCCATTTACAATATGAAAATCACAGATAGCCTCATGGCAGCAGTTCATAGACATGAAGTAATTTGATAGACCAATGGCAACCCTTAATGTAGAAGAGGTGTGTCATGTTTACTTGGTCCTTATGGATCAAAACACTGCAAATTGATATCAATATTACTAGGAGACAGAAGAGATTGTGCAGCAAGATAATAAAAAGGAACAGTTGCTTGAAACAATGTTGTAGGATTCTGATCAATCAGTCAATATTATTTGCAAACTTAACTTTATACTGCTGTGAAGACACCTCCTTAAGGTGACCTTGGTTACAAGTATCACAAGAAAAATGTGCACTGCTATTGCAATGTCCTACAATGGCATCAAGTTTTAATGTTGTTAGTTTTGTTCTTTAGATGACAAAAATGTAATTTTTTTACAACAGCTCTCGTTACATCATACAGAGGTGGTGTACTGTCATGGACTAAACCAAGCTGCACATTCCTAACAAAAATTCTATCCACATAAAGGCTAATCAGACTTCTAGCTTTGGATTCTGTAGAGTCTGCATAGTTTTTTTTTCCAACCCCTCATCTGGATAAGATATTAACAGTATCTAGAATTTCAGCTACTATCAAATCTGATAATGGCCTTCTTTTTATATTTCACAATTTGAAGACGTTCTGTGACATATATGAAACAGCAGAAAGAGCAGTTGCTCATTCATGGCCACACGCACGTACATATTAGATACATTTGTAGCAACATGGGTAAAACTATTAGTACAGCAAGTATAAAGTAACAATTTGTCAATAGTTGAACAGGATCTAAAAAAACTGAAGTTTAATACATCCAGTATAAGGAGCAATACTATGCAGTACTAATATTTATATGTATTTTCTTCCTGCAGTCTGCTACCTAACAATCTTTCTCCTAATGAATGAGAAATAATTTATTCCCTCATAGTGAAGAAGTTTTCTTCAGATTCAGCAGACTGAGGAACGTTCAGAGGGACCATAATCCAGCCAATTTATGCCCTTCCAGCATTCAAACAATTTTGTATGAATGGCCCAAGCCCACCTTCTCTATGATGGAGATGTGAGCAGTACAAGTAGGCATGAAAAATTATTTGGAAGCCTAAAATGGCCATGAGGGTGTTGTGTTTATCTATTTTTTTTTACCATGTTAAAGGTTGGAAGACAAACTTTTATTTTTTATCACCATTGTCTATTAGCAAATGATATGCTCACCAACATGACTGATAGACAACAGGCACAGTCTTGGGTAGCAATCTCCTTGCTTGCCCTATTATGGATTCCCACCTGCTGACTCCATCCCTACCCTCCAACAGGGATTATATCTATGAGCAGCTGAAAAATATAAGCTGAGGCTCCACTTTCTCAGCTAAATGGTCTTGGCCATTCTAATGTGATGCTCTGTTAAGGGCCTAAGCTTCTAATTGAGTCAGTGGATATTAAGCAGGACATTATCTCCCTAGACCACTTGTGTGCACAGCCAGTGTATTATTTACGTAGAAACTAAAAAATCAAGATTCCATCAGTCATCAAATCAAGTGATAAGCAAAATGACGTTGTGATCAAGACAGACTTTGAACAAATTCAAAGAAATAACAAAAGGAATAAATACAGTTTTATATATGCAGAGTCTGCACTGATAAAACTCATAGGCAAAAAAAAACATTCAACAGAATGTAACTGTGGACCATATTTTGTTAAAAACACAAAGATTCAAATGGTACTGTGGTAAAACTGTCTAAATGGAGATTTTTAAAGCCACATTTTGATAACTTGTTTTTGATTTTCTTCCAAAACAGTTAATGTAAGTTTGCAACTTGATAATTACTGTTTTCAGTAAAATTCATCAGTTCCTAGAAGGGCGTAGACTTATGCTCAGAAAAATCTCATAGAATTATTTTAAAAAAGCTATCTGTTTAAAAGATCATAGTACATCTACCATACAGCAACCTGCAACAAGACTGAGAAAACGTTCTTGCAGTATGTTAAGCTAATTTATACAATGAGCAGCCACTTGCAGGATATGTGTGATTCAGAAACACATGCAATGCAAGCTGAGCAGGCTGAGCAGTAAGGTCGGGTGCAATATATGCTCACAGATGTATAATGACGCTATAAGCATTATTATTACAAGGAGCATCTCTGAGCACTTCTGATCATGCTAATGAGGCAGAATAAGATGGCAGAGCAAATCATAAATGTACAAATACAAGCAAAGGCCTTGAACTCACTGATATTTGAACTTGGATAAATGTTCACGTTCAGAGTAAGGAAATCCCAGAAGAATGTTTGAGGTTACCACACTATCTCTAAGTAAGCATCTGCATGAGAGTCTCATTGTCATTCTAGTGCTTGATGGGTGGTGTACTACATCACCACCACTGGCACCAGAGCATCCATGAGCATTTAATATCTCATTGATTCTAAGACACAAACATTGTGGACTATGTCAATAGGGACACCATAAAAGACACTGTTTTCATGCATCAGTCTTGTCTGTTACCTCATTGGACTAATGGAATACCAATTCCAGTTGAAACTAAGGTGTGTGTGACTTTACACATGGTAGCTACAGGGACATTTCAGTGATCTACTGAGGATACAAGGAGTATCTAAGACATCTGTTTCAAGAATACTCCATCAATTTCTTGATGCCTTGCTTCACCATTGGGGCTAGCATATATGGTTCTCACATACTACATAGGATTGAGCCAGCACTATGTGAGATTTATATGATAACTCCCATTTCTCTGAGGTGCTGGGAGCCATAGACTCTACCCACATTGAAATAAAGCCTCACCTGGTGAACTGGGAAGGAGGTATGTGAACTCCAAAGGATATCACTCTATCAACTCCCTAGTGGTCTGTAATGCACAAGGTATAGTCTGTGATGTTTGTACAGTCCAGGCAGGTTGTTTTAACAACTGTAAAATATGGCACACCTTACACCTGAGCCAATGTTTCCTCCCAGGGGAATCTTGTAGATGATGCTGGATTTGTCATGTAACCTTGGCTCAAAATATCCAGAAGTAGTCCACAAATTCAAAGAGATCAGGGGTACAACCATGCCCAGCCCTAAACAAGAAATATTACTGAGCATGTGTTTGGACTAATGAAAGCAATATTTCACTGTCCAAATTCATCCAGTGGTGCCTTGTAGTATTACTCCGGCACATGATGAAAAATAGTTTAACTTGTGTGATGTTGCATAATATAGGAGGTTATTTCAGCAGGGTGGCCATGTGCAGATGCAGCAGTCCCATAAATACCAGACACAGGAGCATACGTCAGATAAGGAGTCAGTGGAAAAGCCAGCAGGAAGAGATGATCATGCCAGAATGAAGCAAATGAATATAGAGTTACATTAGTAAAGAGGATGTAGTTTGCATATGCCTTCAGAATATTGTTAACAAGAGCAAATCAGATGCACTGCAGTAACAGTGAGTTATACAAATCCAATACCTGGCTATGTTTATCTATCCATAGGCTGTCCACTCTATGAATCAGACATAGACACCCCAAGTAACAACGTAAAAATGGTGGGGCACAGTTATTATCATTTGCACAGCTGGAGAAGAGAGTGGATGTCTTTTGCAGAAAAATGTGTGAGTGCTGAGGATTATTACATTAAAACATATTTTTTTGTCTATTGGTTTACAGTGTGTGGGTGAGCACTTAAAGTAAAAGGCTTTTTGAAGGGCCTGTGACAGTGTAAGTCTGTGTGTATGATGTACTGGGAGCTGTTGTGGTGTGACTGTTGTTCTGCTGGGAAACATTCTCAGTGAGACTTGCAGCATTGTGGCTTGCTGTACTGGAGATGTCCAGGGCATGCATGACAGAGATTTCAGCATCTCATGCATGCCCCTTCCCAGGAGAGATAGCTCTAAGAGCAGTTACAGTGGTAGTATCACCTCTTTGGCTAGATGTTGGCATGCTGTTTGTGATCATGAGCCATATCTGTTGCTAGAATTTCCACTGCTATAACTGCCATGAACAGAGGATGTTCTCACCTGAAAATAGACACCTCCACAAAAGATGCACCTGTATATTATGGCAGCATGATCTAGATAATTCATGGTCACAATGGTTACCATCTGTGGAGGTAGCAGTAGACCAGCTTAATGGATGGTGCCTCTCCTCTGCCAGGCATGCTTGAGAGGATGTTTGATGTTCCAATATGTGTTTAAGTCTATCCAAGCAATTGCACATATGTGACATGCAGTCCCATAGGTCATCTCACACACCTTACCTCACGATTACTAAGTTTGCCACAGCTGTGATTGTTCTGGTCTGGGCCTCCATGACAGCCCCACACATATGATGGTTTGAGGGACTAACTTCCACATCTTCTGCCCTACGTGTACCACCCATTACAGATGGTCCTGTGCCAGATGCTGGGAATGTTGTACCCATTAGTAGCAATACCAGTGGAGGTGACATATTTGTCATTCATCAGCAGCTGGCAGACATTTTGGAGAAATAATTGAAATGAGGTTAATGCTTGAAGTGGCCAGATGGAGGACCTCCTCCAACAATTCACTGAGTCATATCTTTGTCCATCACTCTTTCCACTATTTGAAACAGGGCCCAGTAGTAATAATGCTGAGAATGACAAGTAATCTCCCACTGGATCACAATTGGCAGAGACTGCAGCTTCAGAACTCCATCATATACCCCACCCTGGTGTTCCCCTCTCTTTTTACCCATGCCCACCCCATCGGTTCTATAATTCTCCCTTCACCATTATTTCCACACTGTTTGCCTGATGCCTCCTTCACCAATGTGGTATTCTGCCCTCCCTTCCTCACTATGTTACTACACCCCCTGTCACTCATGTCTGTCTTCCTCTGTTACCTACACTAGCCTTCTTACTTCGTTCACCAACTTAACTTCACCTTATGGATGAAAAATAGTCATATTTCACATAAAAGATATTTATCCCACCTTTTTACCTCCATTGTGCTGATTCCTTATTTGTTTGCCTTATATTCTACCTCTGCTTATTCTCCCTATTCTTCATTCCCTTATACTCCAATTTCCAAACTTTAATATGATAAAATAATATGAGCTATGTAATGTTTGACTGAAAATGACTTGGTAGATTATAAGTGCTGTACAATGTTTGCATCTGGGAATGTATCAGTATGGTGTATGACGTACAGTGCTTGTAACTATGATTGTGTCAGTGTGGTTTGTTTTCATTTACATAAATGTATGATGATTTGGTTATGTCATAAGTGATGGTTTAATAAAGATGTTTCTTGTTTAAAAAAAGGGCAGGAATTGAATAATTTATGTAATATTGCTTAGGTTATACGATATATATATAGCAATAAATGTGAAGCATAATGTTTGTTAATTTTAACTTGTTGATAGTTTGACTACTTTCATACAAATGTAAACGTGCCTATGTCACAAGTGATAATCCAATAAAGGTGTTAAAAAAAAGAATAGATAACCTGAACTTCCTCTTTGCAATGTAAAGCTTTGAAATCACCTTTTCTTTTTGCTCCTACTGTGTTTGCCAAATGACAAAGGGCACCATTGATGTCCGTGTGTGACTGACAAGGACTGTACTGTTCATTATATCACAGGGAGCTGGCTGCCATGTTTCACACCACCACCTATTACACTACTGCCATCATATACTATGTCTATTGTCCTTTCCTAGCACTGCCCACACAAATGAACTGACCATTGTTATGGGATGGTTAGCACAGACAAAATTGGTATAAGTGGGAATTTTTAAGCACCTCTCTTTATAAGCTATTACATTAACAACCACAAATTTGGTTTAGATCACAAAGGTGTTGTCCTTAACAAACATTCATGCATCTTTTATTCCTTCGTTCTGCAAGTGTGTGACACACAAGTAATGTGTTTCCTTGAAGGGCTTTACCTCACTACTGCTGCAGTTCAGTATTGTTTTTGAAATGACTCTTTCAGTACAGCTAATGAAGGTTGTAGGTTCATCTCCTGTAGGGGATGCCCATTTTAGTCTTTTATTCATCGAGCATGTGATATACAGTTCCTGTGTGTTTCATAAAAGGCTTCCCTGCAGTGTCTTCTGTAGTTCAGCATGTATGTCAAGTGCATTTGACTTTGCAGGTGTTGAAAAGTTATGGTTCAAATAAATCCCATAGAGGCTGCATTTCTTTATAGATTGTAGTGTTATAGTCTGCAAGTGTGTGATGACACAATTACCATGTGTTTCCCTGAAGGGTTTCAGCTGACTGCTGCTGGAGCTCAGCATGTATGTAAAGTGCTTTTGACTTTACAGGTGATGAAGGTTGAGGTCTCATGTCCATAGGAGTTCCTTGTTTTAGTCACTTGTAGTCTACGATGTATGACAAAAAATGATTGTGTGTTTCCCTAAAACTTTTCCTTTGACTGTTGCTCAGCATGCATATAAATTGCTTTTGACTTTACCGGTGGTGAAAGTTGTTGGTTCACATCTTCTAGCAGTTCCAAATTAGCACATCATTGCTTTGTTAAAGTGGCCAGACTCTGATGATGCTGTATCTGCATTTTTACTGAATTTGTATTTCTGTTTTCCCCGCCCTTTTTCTTGCTAGCTCTTCCGCAATATATATTTATATTTTTTTTCTTTTCAGTTGTTTTACATTTATATACAACAGTAATTAGACCATCAATACTACCACCATCTAGGCATGCCACATCACTACCACCAGTGGCTACTAAACCACTGCCAGCAATCAGTTAAATGGAGCTGCTCATAGTTTGGTGACTCTTTAGCCAAAGATTTGGAATGCATCATAACTGAAATCTAAGGCATCCACTGCAAACAACTGAAAAATGAGTATATTTAAAGCCTGTATTGCACTTTTTTAACTGTATTTTTTTGACTTTTTGCTGATTGTCTGCATTTTTTTCTGCACTTGAAATTCTTTACTACTGCCTTATATAGCACAGGCTACATTCAGAGTTGTTAAATCTGGACTATTTGATATCACTGTGCTCTAAACCAGCCATCTTACATTAAGAGGGCCACTCTGCACCCTTGTGGCAGAAGTGCATATGTCAGGTTCCATCTGAGTTGGGGATTGCTGGAGAAAGGCTCAGTTTGGGGTTTTCCTATTGCTAGTTTGTCTTAAAATAGTCGCCTGTATTTAAGCTTCGAGTTTGTGTGTAGTTTCACATCACACAGTAGGGATTAGCACTGCCCTGTATAGATGCAAACACCTAGAAACTTAAATTTTTCCTAGACATCTATCAGTAAAACTGTCCCAAGTCCTTTGTTGCTTTGCAGGCAACTCAACTGAACAATGAACAATACTGCTATAGTTTTTCACCATAAACTGTCAAGAGAATAAGCCCCTTTGTTATTCCCACATCATACTCTAACTTATCCACTCCCCACCAGAGCTACTTTATAAACCCACTATTATGGATTGTCACTTTCCCACCATTTCTACTGCCAGCCTGATTGACTTGGCCATCCTGAGGCAATGTAGTAATTGCCTCATGTATACTGACAACCACTTACTCCTGAAACAAATACCATATGTAAGAGATGTAATTACACTATCAATTTGGAAACAATCCTTACACATAACGAAAAAACAAGACATCAAATAGGTTGTCATTTCAAGCACTTCACATATCATACAAGTTCAGAACACAACACATAAACCCACATACACGGAGGTAATCATTAGCAGCCTACCAAAAGATCAGAGACCTCCCAAGTGCAAATTATCTGCACACACCTCAACATGTATAGAAACCACTGCACATAACAGAACTCATATCAGTGTCTCACCAAATAAACCCATAAGGCAAAACACCTCAAAACCTAATGTTTTCGTCATAGGATCCATAGTGAGACACAAAGATGTCTCCCTTAGCAGGCTGTACAAGGATAAGGTCACAGTCAGCTGCCCATTGGGTTCCAGGATCTGTCAGATCATGCATGCACTCAGGTCCCTCAACAACAAGTACCATTCTGACTCTGTCATAGTCCATGTTGGGGTAAATGATTTGAGACATACCTCCCTGGACTATATGAAGAGACACATGACTGAACTCTCAGATTATGTTTCCCAGGCAGGTATGACCCTAGCCCTAAGCAGCATTCTACCTTCACCCAGGATGATGCCATAATATCAACAAAAAATGATTGACTTCAACAATTGGCTTAGCTATTGGTGGCATTCCAGGGGGTCCAGTATTTGTCAGCCTGGGAAGACATGGTCGATAAGTCGCACTGCTTTGCAAGAGATGATCTGTACCTGTCTCCCCTAGGCTTTAGGATACTGGCTAAAGTGCTTACCTCCTCCATAGTGCCTTTTTAGGCAATATCAAAACAACAACATTTCCTACTTTCCAAATCACTTTATCTCCTGGATAAGTGGACACCATTTTGAAAACTTCTTCCATGCAGTCCTGATCCACAGCATGTGTGTTTCACTAGCGGTAATAAAACAGTGGTTCGGTGCACGACATAAAGAATTGTTTGTCCAGCTTGGTGGCTCCTTGTTTGTTGTGTGTTCACTTCAGTGTATTCTGTATCATATAGACTACTGAGAGGTGACTTATGCCTTACCTACAGGGCAGTCTCTGACCCCGACCTGATGGAAATGCTGCACATCCGCAAATCAAATGGCACTAGAGTCACTCACTCTGGGGATCTCAACCTTGCCAGTGATATTAACAGAACATGCTGGATAGACAGGTATGTCTCCAAGAGATTGCTTCTGTTCTGGAATAAACTTGCAATTCATGTAAAGCAGATCTCATCAATAACCCTATTCAAGTGCAACCTGGACAAATGGAATGGGTGACTGCAAATTTACCCCAGGGGTGGCACCCATACCTCTCATGGACAGGGGTAGTCAGTGCTGAACTCTAAAGTACATCCATTTAACCAAAGACAATTGGGGCAAACCAGGATTGACATGGCTATGCTTATAAAGGCTCTAGGGCCACCAGTCTAGTAACCTGCTATGAACCTATGAAGCTATGAATATCACAACAAGAGGTAATGCATACTTAGCTTCACCCCCACCCCCAGAGGAAAAAACATTTCCTTTTCTCTGTGTGTCTGATGCCCCTTTCTCCATTCTCTTCCAAAACCTGACTGTGTCACCACTTCCACTGTTACTTTTTTCTGTATTTCTTGTGTGTGTACCCCTCCTCCCTACTCTACCATCTTACCTTCCTCCATTTACTCTTACTATTCTTATCTTAACTTCTCTCCATCATACATGCATAAATACATCCACAACCCATATATATGTGTGTGTGTGTGTGTGTATATATATATATATATATATATATATATATATATATATATATATATATATATATATATATAAATCACCACAAAGGTGCATGTGAAGAGCACCACTGATGTGCATGAGAATGTGGAAAGCACCAGTGAGGTGCATGAGAATGTGTGGAGCACCAGAGAGGTGCATGAGAATGTGCGAAGCATCAGAGTGAGGTGCATGAGAATGTGCGGAGCACCAGTGAGGTGCATGAGAATGTGTGGAGTACCAGTGAGGTGCATGAGAATGTGTGGAGCACCACTGGGATGCATGAGAATGTACAGAGCACCAGTGATGTGCACAAGAATTTGTGGAGCACCACTGAAGTGCATGTACAATGGACAAGCACTACTACTGCTTATATTCCCTGAAGCTGCACCATACTCCTGCCTGCTTCTCCCACAGTCCATAGTGCAGATACGGGAAATATATTTAATGAGCGGCTTGCTGTGCACATTTACCTAGCTAGATTCATTGTTAATGTGCAGTGTGGAGCATCATGTACACATATTAAAAACAGTGGAGGGATAGCCATAGCCATGATCACACTAGTATTGTTTCTAAATCCCAGGGCTAGTCCTTTACATTCAGGAGAGTTCTTTAAGTGTAGGTTAAAGGATAATTAAAATTGTGTACAGAAAAGTGTACATGAATACATGTATTATTTATTATTTAACTGCATTACTCATTCTGAATTAAACTGAGGTGGTGTTGCTGTGGTAGTGTTGTCGCCTCACAGTAAGACGTTGTCTTGTTTGATTCTCAGCTAAAGCGTCTTCTGTGTGGAGATATGTGTGAATGGGCGTACCTTCATTGAAGGTTGTACGTCAGGGCTGGCAACTCGGTACATAAAAATCTGCTGCCAATCATCAGCGGACTGGAGTTCCGCTGTGCCGACCTCTAACTGGGAAAAGTCGAAAGATACAACAACAACTCATTCTGAATTAAAAAAAGTGATGCATTTCAAACTATTGTTTACAATTGTTTCAAACGCAATGCTAATTTTTAAGCAGCTAAAAAAAGTTTATATACAGTATCAAAAGTCATTGTCCAAAGGGTTAAGTGCACTTTCTCTTTAGAAGCTGAGACATTTAAAACAAGCATTCTTAGTAATTACTTTAATGTAGTTTAATACAAACAAAAATGCTGCCATTTATGAAATGAGGAGGTGGCTAATGTTTAAACCCCATGGTTTTCACAATCTCTTAAAACTTTATAATTTATTTTACAGCCTAACCAACATAATTCTCAAACTTCCATAATTTCACAGAGTGTCCCTATTTTTGCCTCATATTTTTGGCTTGATTCTCATAAAAATTTATTGATTCTGACAAATCATTAAGGATTAAAGTCACTGAATAATAACAGACATTTAAATTCAGACATTGTGTCCTTCAGAAGATGCATGCTAATACAAAACTTGTTATTCTATCAACTATCTAAATTTATAGGAACACTATTTAAAACCTGTCTCTGATTTTGGGCCTTTATAACCGTTATTTTGACTTATTACGATTTTTAATGTTAAGCATTTGAGAGGGATGTTCCCCAAGTAGTGAACCAGCAGTGGGAATGTACATCAAGAGTTATCAAGATAATTCCTCTGTTGTCAAGTTTACAAATGCAGGCATGACAAGTAAGATTTCTTTCTGAAAGTCTGATCTTCCAAAGACATGAATTCTGGTGATCTGACTTATCAATTGTGAAGACAAGAACAGCAAAGTAATCATTCAAATCCAGGAAATAAGTGTACAACTAAAAGTTCTTTGAATCATGCATTAACCTCATTTGCATTTAAAGCACTGCACCTAAATTTACAACCCATTATAAATAGGTTAATTCAAATTGTATCTGTTTGCTTTTTCAAATGCAGTAATCAATCATTCAGTTCCATCTGACAAGTAAACTATGCTCTCTTCACTAGTATGCATCCTCATATAAAAGCCTGCCTTCTAAAGCTGCACCCCTACAATGATGCATATTCATTTTACTATTGTGAAATGACTATGTCTTATTAGTCCACTTTGCCAGTCTAATAAAATATGCTTCAAAACATGACAGCAAACAATGGATTTCCCACTGTATTCTCTTTGCATTATCATATCATATTAGGCCATTTCAGCTACAGCTACAGTGGCATATTATTGAAATATTTGGCACATTTTCCAGGGATCTAACCTTGTCTTCACAATGAACAAAACATGCTGGAGGGATAGGTTCCTGACCTAGAGACTCCCCATACTCTAATATGCACTGCCCATACATGTCAAGCAGAGTGCCTCCTTGGCCTCTTCAAAAGGAACCTTGACGACTGGATGGGAGATAGGAAATTCACATCAGGGATCATGTCAGTCACCCTGCTAGACAGGGGTCCAGGGAAGTAAATATTGTGGGAAGAGATATCCATGGAATTGTTATGGCTAGGCTTGTATAGGCCCTACTGCCGGTAGCCTAGTACCAACCTATGAACCCCATTTCAATCCACTGTATTGCTACTTATCCAGGAAATTATCATAATGACAGCTAACAGATCAGGAAGAAAAAAACACATCTTTCCTTGGTCACAGATTCCTGTTCATTCTTTTGGATTCCCAAATATTCCCACATGAGCTGGTCAGGTCGTAGAAATAATTACCCAACATCTCTTGGATCTTCTCTGTGGTTCCAGGTAATCATTTCTTTTTCTGGAGCCATCCTATTGGAAGACAGCCAGGGCTATCCTTTTAAAGATGCTCATAGTATAACACTTGGCTCCTTATTAAATAAGTAATGAGTCTACAGTGTCACTCTCCCAGATCACCAATCTCCTTACCCAGTTATAGAAAGTTCACTCAGTAGTCCAACAGAGAAACCGCAATTCATGTCAGCTTTATCTACACTCATTTCTCTTCTATCTGCAGAATATGAGTTTGGCAAGGATTGATGAAGTCTTAGAAGGATTTTAGCAGTACGCCCCAACATAATCTCTAAACAGAGGAATTTCAGAAAGTATTAATTTCCCAAATGATCATTGACAAACTTTGGTATGTATGAGAACTTACTGTATGAAATTTACACCACCTAAACTAGTTCAAGTCAACTAATAAGCACCATCTCCCAGTGTTACACCAGAAGACAATGTGACAATTGGGTCAGTGATTTGTGCATTCATGGACTAGGAATAATGCAGACAAGACATTCCCATACATAAGACTTTATTTCATGACCTCAAAAGAGGTCAAGCTTAGATACCAGTATTTGGCAGAAGTATCAATAGCTAAACAGCAGACATTATCTAATAAAATATACCACTTCATCAACAGCTCTCCTCTCCCCTCTATGAACACCTGTACCTTACTTTATCCAAGGCAAAGTGTCTCCCAGAACAATCCAGGTCAGACCTACTCCTGGCCTTCCAACCATAGGTTCATAGGATCATACGTGTGTGCTAGGCTAATAACTACAAAGGCCTTTTTAAACCTAGCCATGCATCCCAAATCTCTAACAAGTTTTGGTACCCTTGACAAGTGTAAGTAGGGTCTTGGGAGATTAAACATTTACAAGCAGGGGCCTGGGAGATGAATTATTTCCACTCTGCCTGTGTCCATTAGAGACATAAGTGCCAAACTAATGATTAATATCATGTTCCCCATCCAATTGTCCAAGTTATACTTGAATTGGGTTAGGGAGGAACTCTGCTTCACATGGATGAGGTGTCTATTCCAGAGCAGAGGTAGTCTCTGAGATACATATCTGTCTGTCCAGCAGGTGTTATTTATATCACAGGCAAGGTTTATGTCTTCAGAATGGGTAATTCTGGTACTGTTTTTTTGCAGACATGCAGAAGGTCCGTCAGGGTGGGATATGATAATGCCTTTTATACCAGGTATAGATCTCCCCTCAGCAGCCTGTAGGAGACAGACTACGAGATAGGACCTTGAGACTATCTGCACAGGGCTGTATTCTTTTAGTGAGGAACATTTGTAGACATTCCAATTGTCAGATATGCTTGGTAAGGTACATACCAAGGGGCATTGTACTCACTGATAGGTGTAATGAATGCTAACTACAGTGGAAAAATGATGTCCTTGGATGTAGATGCCATACCTTTGTTCATAAATTGTACAACACAGAACGATGTCTTCATTACTGCAGAAATATGATGGTCAAGGTCTAGATTACTGTCTGTGTGTATCCACAAGTCCTTGAACACTGGGTCATCTCTTAGGGAAGTGTTGTCAATATGATAGCTATGGGGGGGGGGGGGGGACTTCCAAAATGATACTATTACGCATCTCTTGACATTTATTTTTAATCCATGGCTCTGACACTAGCTTTTTGTATCAGCCCTTCCTGGAGAATATTTATGTCGGTGGGGGATTCTATGACTGGTCCTAACTTGCAATCATCTGCAAATTTAGTTAGCCAGCTGCCATTGACATTGGGCTTGATTCAGACAATTAAATTCCATAAAGGAGTGATCCCAAATTATTCTACCAAGATTCCTCTAATCTATTTCAATGAAACGTATTACTACTACCCTAACCTACAACCTCAGAAGCCAGGATTCGATAGTACTTACTTTCCAAATCCCATCTACTGGACTACGTAGCTCTGTCTCTAGTTGTACAAAACTGTGAAATTCCCTTCCTCACTATCTCACTGAACATATTAACTATATAAGTCCACACACTGCTAAACAGTATCTGTTTGAACAATGCAAATGCAAATGCTAGCATGCAGGACATATCACTTAATCAACACTGCTCTACAGTAGGGTAATTTTATTGCACTTTACCTCATTTTCTCCACTACTCTACTGTCTACCACTAGCCTTCTGTTTCATGTAATTATGCACATAGTTTCTCTTTCTCCTCACTTTACCTCATTTTCCCCACTACTCTACTGTCTACCACTAGCCTTCTGTTTCATGTAATTATACACATAATTATGCTTCTCTTCCTCCTTTCTCACTGTCACATTACACCTTTTTTTCCAGGTCTCTCTGTCTCCTTGGATTCTGTGTCATTACCATTACCTGTCTCTTGATTTGTTATCTAAACAGTATGTGTTACCCCCTACAATGTCCAAGACTAAGTTCACTTCTTACTCTTTTTTTGCTATAGCTCTAATTCCACTTTTCATGTGTAAAACTGACACCTTATCATGCTATAAAGTATGCACAAAGTATGTCTCTCTCTTTTATGATTAGTTTGCATTAACTTTGTGTTCCACTGTTAGTTGTAATGGTTACATTTGTATTGCTACTATTTTGAATGTAACCCAGGCTGAGCCAGCAGCTGGGCATGCTGTGATCAGTGCTGTAATCCAGTAACCCAAATGTAAATAAAATAAATTAATAATAAATAGAGAACATATGGAGAGCAGAGGCAGCATGGCATGTCCTAGTTGTGGGTTCCATCATGTCAATTATCATTTCAAGTTCATCCTCCACACAGCACTGCAAAATGTATCTTTACTTGATGGGTACAATCCAGTACTGCACATTCCCTTTGTACTATGCGTCATTTTAGGTGCAATCACACATCTATCAATATAACTAATGCACTGAGTTGATGTACCTCTTAGGTCATAGCAGTTTAATTCTACTATAGTCGCTATGACCATGTTTTGCATTGAAGACCATTTCCTACTGATCATAATGTAAAACAAGATATAGTTTAGATTCTGTACTGCCCTACATGAATACTGACACAGTTAAGTAACATATTGATTTACTGACAGCTCTATGTTAAATAAATAAATAAATAAATAAGAACTGAGAAGAAAGTGTCCCTTTCATAATGACTCACATGTATTCTGGCTTATGTTCTGTTGCTGGGCAGATAAGAATATGACACAGAAATTTCATAGGTCTTCTGCAATGCACATGCTTTGATGTTTCATGATTTGTGTGGTAAGTATGATTATGTGTGATAGGCATCATTTAATATAAATCCAGTTTCAGGTTATCAAGACGTGGTTACATTTGGTAACATTATTGAAGTCTAGCACAATAAATCATGTTCACTGAAGAAATACTGCAGGCAGTACCATAGAAAAATGAAAAGATTACCCAATGGGTATAGCACACGAGTTTTAACTTTGATGAAAGGTGATACCACCTGTCATCTAATACAGATTTCTGAAAGCCTATGTTTTTTTCTAGGGACAGTATGGGATTGAAATATCATTGTGCAATACACGGACAGTGGTTGGAGGCAATGTTCATTTTATATTTTGCTGTTGGAGGTTCCACTGATCAGCTTATCCTACTGTGGTGGATAACCAAAACTGCAAGGGATAATTTTTCCCCCTTAGGGATGGTCTTTTGAATGCATTCTTGTAATATTGTACCAAGATTGGGTCTTAGCATTTTGAACAGCTTTTTCATCATGCAATGCCCACACGTGTTCTAAGTATTTGGGATAGGCTTATAGTTAATATGTACCCTCATGGCTTATTAGTGATGGATGCATGTTCACCAATGATTCAGCCTGTATGTTCAAAGGCTTTGAACATCACCTTGGAGTTCTCCCATATCTGAAGTGTTATGCACAGCCCACAGATTTGTGATTTGTTGTAATGTGCTAGTGAGTGCATTGCTGATTTAATTTCTGTCAGTCTTGTGTCTTTTTCTATAGTTAATTCATTTTAGTCCATATAATGGCTCGTGATGGAAAGAGATAGTTACAAATGCAGTCTGACTATCATTTGAAAGGCACCTCAATCCCATTAAGGGCATGTTAACCCCATTTCCTGAAAACAGGACATATTTCATTCCTTTGACTGCATAGACATTCACTGTGCTTTTATAAAGTGAGATGGACAGAGTGTATCCATTGTTTTCTGCAAAACAAATTTAAATTCCAAATCTTCCTATAGTGCAGTTTGACTGTCACAATTCACAATTTCAAAAAGAATAGTTCAGCTGCAAAAAAAGATGAAAAAAATCACGTAACATGTTCTTGTTACTGCACATTATCTTTTCTATACTCAAAGTGAAAATAAACATACCAAATCAACTGAGGTGAGTCAGTTTACTAGACTAAATTATATGAACCTGCACTGATATCATATGATATAACTGTATATGTGTAGGCAAGAGCATGTGAATTAGTATGCTTGTTTACCAGCATCTCAATATACATAAGTACTGGTTAATTTGTTAGCATAACAATGTCACGTTGTTAATAAACTGCTTACACCTGACATTTAAGAGTTCAGAGCTATACTTTGATCTTGAGATAAATCTTGGTCTTGTATAAGAACATAATATAAATGGGACAGCAAACAATATTTAAGCAAGAAGCATACAAACTGTTACGTCCTTCTGTTTAATCCTCCTGGCGATGCATCTGATCTCTACACCTCAATGAGTTTTTCTCACTTGGAGGAAACTGCACTAAACTGGGAAAATCATTTAGAGTACTTCCATATTAATATCATAAAATGCTTACATTTTTCATGGACACCAGCAAAACATTCCACATTTGCAAAGTTATTCTTAACCTTTGATGTAAAACAGTCTTTCTGCCAGAGACTTGCATTATCAGTAATCGAGAAGTGACCAAGAGCATGTGAAAATGAGTCTTGATAGCTTTAATGATATAAAATGCATGGCTGTGATGTCCTGATGATTATGTGTGGGGTTTTTAATGGACTCTTGGATGTCAAAACTGCTTCAGTTTTGTTGGCTTGATTGATCACGTTTATACTTCCTTAGGTTTCACCTCCATAATTTACTGCCACTAATGTGACAGCTGCCAGCACAGCATATTTTTCTGATAAACAAATGCACTTCATGCTTGATATAATCGAATATAAACAGTGACACTTTCTGGATCCATAAATGTAGCAAGAAAGTAAAAAAAAATGTTTTATAGTCTTTTTTTTCTGAATTTACAGAAAGTATTGACATTTCTGGCAAAGTATGGTGCATATGTAACTCTGACATAATTTTCTGAAAATAATTAAAATATTAGATAAATAAACTGAAGTGTATCATCTGATGTGTTTGCAGATGCATAATAATTAACTTAACATAATGCTCTCCTACTTTTGACAATCTGTTTGCAGTGCTGTAGACTCTTGTAAATATATGTAAGTGAGATAAGCAGTACAAGGTTACCTACTTCACTTAGATTCAATGCTTTATAAACTCCTGAACCTTAACTGTTTAATAAATGGTTTAAAGACCTCAAAATAAATAAAATAAGTGCTGCTGCATAGTATACCTCATTAAATAGAAAATTATAAACCAAATAAACAAGCTTTCTAAATCATGGGGTAATGGAGATATTTTTATTTCACAGTATACTGTTTATGATGTTCCATTTAAAGGGAAACCACACGTGCTGTGTTTTCCTTTTTGAGAGCAGTTGAAGGACATTACCTGTGTTCATTTGCTAGAAGAAACATTTAAGACACTGTCTCATTTCCTTAGATCAACCATCTTTAGGCTTCCACTATGTCTCTGTTGGAGTAGGAATATCGTAAAACTACTCAACATGCTTGACAAGTGATAAAAATGGTAAGATGGAAATACAGTTATTTAACATTTAACGAGAGTTAAATGGGAGGTTAAAATGGTAGTAGTATAAAGGTGTCACATACATGTTATTTCCATCTCTGAATCTCAACTGCTGTGGTCACAAGCCTCAACCAGAAGATCAAGAAAAAAAAAATTAAAACATTGATTAAACAAAACTATCACATGCTCAACTTCTGCTTATCACCACTGTTCAAAATCCCAGCTAAATAAAACTAAAAAAATTAGATAGCATATGGCCAAGATGTAGCTTGGAGAGAAAAAATGATTCATTAACAAAAGAAAAAAAGAAGTTATGTTCTTACCATAACGTCCTGTGAGTTGTTAATCACGCCTTTGTTCTTACACGTTGGTACGGAGCCGATCCATCGGCTCCGAGTCGGCCGCTTTCCAAGCTCAAGATCTTTCAGTAGCTTGAGGCAAAGCACCTATCCCATGATGCTCTCTGACTAACCCTCAGTTCTAGTTTGCTGAATCCAGCAACAAAGGAACAGTCTAACATACCCTAAATGTCAATATGTGTATATATAAAAACAAATAAATATATATAAATAAATAAATATATATATATATATATATATATATATATATATATATATATATACATATATATATATATATATATATATATATATATATATATATATATATATATATAGATAGATATATAGATATATACAGTTAACCAAAGGAAGAAAGTCTGGTAGAAAGAAAGGACAGTAGACAAACCCAACCAGACCTCCAGTCGTAACCAGTCTTCAAGAACCCGGAGGGGGATGGTGGGTGGGAAATGTAAGAACAAAGGCGAGATGAACAACTCACATGGAACGTTATGGTAAGAGCATAACTTCTTTATGTGAAGTTGTTCAATCTCGTGTTTGTTCTTACATGTGGGTAGTGTCCCAAGCACCCAAACCCTGGGCGGCTCACAGGAGTACATTCCTGAGAACAGTGGAACCAAAGGAAGCTCTGTCCCTGGAGGCCCTGTCCACTTTGTAATGAGTGATAAACTTATGTGGTTTTGACCAAGTGGCTGCTGCACAAATGGTGCTCAAAGGCAAATGAGCTGCGTGAGCTAGAGATGGGGATACCGCCCTAGTGGAATGAGCTTTCACCTTGTTTTCTAAGGTCTGATTAGTTGAAGAGTATACAAACTTTATGCAATCTGATAACCATTTAGACAAGGTAACTTTAGACACAGATAGCCCTGTTTTATTATCAGTGTCGGAGACAAAAAGTTGTTCAGATTTTCTAAAATCCTTTGTTCTGTCCAAGTAAAATCTCAACTGTCTGTGGACATCAAGTTTATGCATCATATACTCCATTTTGTTAGAATGATGTCTGAAAAAAGTGGGCAACTCAATAGACTGATTCAGATTAGTTTCGAAGCAGACCTTTGGAAGAAAAGAGGGATTTGTCCTGAGAGATACTCAGGCTCAAATGAAGGAAGCATCAACTGAGATAATATTAAATTTGATTCCATGGTGCAACTGGTTGTTCTGATGGGTGGCCTTAGGTGATGAGTCCCTTTCAAAAAAATTTTACATAATCTGTGTGACAAAAGATTAGATCCTCCAATCCCCAAGTGAAAATTAGATATAGCGGCCAATTGAACTCTAACAGTGGCTGCTGCAGCATCTTCCTGAAAAATCATTGTGAGAAATTCCAGAACCATATCAAGAGGGGCAACATAGGGATCAATACCGAGTTGAGTGGCCCAGTACACAAAATATTTCCATTTACTACTGTACAGTTTCCTAGTAGAGACCTTATGAGAGGAAAGCAGAATATGTTGAACTTTGGAAGAAAGATTACATGACCTGGCTAGGTTGGGAAGTGGAGCAGCCAAGCTGTCAGTTTGAGGGACTGAAGAGAGGGGTGAAGAACTCCTGACGAATGCGTCAGAAGGTCTGGCACTGAGTCCAGAAACCAAGGTTCTTCCAGTTGATATTGGTGAAGAAAGGGGAACCATATCTGCTGAGGCCAAAAGGGGACTATCAGAATAACTGTCCTTCCCGAGCCCTTTGCTTTCATCATGAATCTGGGAATCAGTGGGGTTGGAGGAAAGGCATACAGGAGACCTAAGGGCCAATCGTGCACAAGTGAATCCCTGGAGGGTTGAGGGCAAAGTAACTTCTGCATTTGGCATTCATCGGAGATGCAAAAAGGTCACAGCAAGGCTGACCCCATCTGCAAAATATCCTTTCCACCACATTTTGTTTGAGGGACCACTCGTGGGGTAACAGAATCTCTCTGCTCAGTTTGTCCACTATCACATTGGATTTCCCTGGGATGTGCATTGCTAATTGAAAGCGCCCGGTGGACACAGCCTACTTCCAAATCCTCAAAGCTTCTCGACGTAAGGGGTAAGATTTGGTTCCCCCCTGTTTGTTGATATACCAGACTACCGACATGTTGTCTGTCTGAATCACAATCGTCCCCTGAGGTAGAGAGTCGTGAAAGTGCTGCAATGCTAAAAGCACTACTCTCAACTCCAGGACATTGATGTGCAAATGACATTCTATCTCTGACCAGGTGCCTTGGGCAGTCTTTCCCTGAAAAAGCCCTCCCCCACCCTATCAGGGAAGTGTCCGTGGTCACTGTGACTGCTGGAGGGGTAATACAAACGGTCGACCTACTGTTACCTGGTGGCTGTTCAAACACCAGAGAAGGTCTTTTTTGCAAGCATCCATCAATAGAATCTTGAATGATATCAGAAGCTGTTGGTAGGAGCACTGGGTGAAAAGCAAACACTGGAGTATCTGCATGTGCATCCGGCCCAGAGGTACTGCTATGAGGGAAGCTGCCATTGTGCCTAAGAGTTTTAACACCTGAGAAGCAGGTACTTTATTTTCTTGTAGCAAGCATGACAACTGATTTCTTAGGGAGGTGACTTTTTCTAGACGTAATTTGACCAGGGCGGTGGTGGTGTCTAGGTCTGCTCTGATAAATGAGATATGCTGCAATGGTAATAAAGCAGATTTTATGAAATTTATGGCTATTCCTAACTGAGAACAGAGATTGATCATATCCCTGGACTGGATGAGTTGATGTCTGGTGGTGGCTGATAGGAGCCAGTCATCCAGATACGGAAACACCTGGAATCCTAGATGCCTCAGGTGAGCCGTAATCACTGCCATACATTTGGTGAACACTCTGGGGGCTGTAGTGAGGCCAAAGGGCAGAGCTTGAAATTGGTAATGACTGGCCCCCAGCCGGAAATGCAAGTGATCTCTGGATGGTCTGGCCATTTTAATGTGGTAGTACGCATCCTTGTGATCTAAAGAGCACATCCAATTGCCTGTTCCCAGGAATGGGAGTATCGATTGAAGCATGACCATCTAGAACTTCTCCTTCTTTACAAATGTATTGAGTTTGCTGAGGTCTAAAATGGGCCTCCAGTCCCCTGTTTTCTTTGGAAGTAAAAAGAACCCGGAGTAAGTTCCAGATCCTATCTGGTCTGGTGGGACTGGCTGGATGACTCTTTTTTCTAGCAGGTTTTGGATTTCTGTGACTGCTTGATTCCTCAGATTGGGTGGAACATCTAGGATTCTTTTTGTGGATAATGGTGGTTCTACAAAGGGAATGAGGTAACCTCTGGTAACTATGTTTTGTACCCAAGAATCTGATGTAATTCCTAGCCAGGCATCTGGGTACAAAGCCAAGTGACCCCCGACTACGTCCAGAGTAAGACAGTCGGGCCTCCTCTCAGCAGCGCTAATAGGGCTTGCCAGGAAACTGATCCCTGTCACCCTGGTTCTGCGGACCCCCTCTGCCACTAAAGCGGCATCTTCCATTATTGCCCCCTCCTCTGCCACTGAAGGGGGTTCACTATGTGTGTTCTGGAAAGCTCCTTGGGACTTCCGGAACCACATTTTTCCACCTCTTTTCCCTTTGGGGTACAGTCTAGTAGGGGTGGAAAAAACAGACTCCTACAGCAGATAGAGTCTTTGCTTCCTGCTCACACCTAGTGAGAGTCTCCTTGACTTTAGGCCCAAACAATGAAGAGCCATCAAATGGGGTATTGACAAAGGAAGACTTGAAGGCTTCCACAAAGGAGCACAAGCACATCCAGGACTGTCTCTGCAGAGCAATCGCTGAACCTGCTGCTTGACTCGATCCCTTGGCTGCATAGGAAATGAGCCGCATGGATGAGTTGACTATGGAATTAAGGGTAGAAAGTTGGGCTGTAACCTTTTCCGAAATAGCCTCATATGTGTTACCCTTTAGAGTATCTCTGAGTTCTTGAAGGAGGTTTCGTTGAAGACGAGTAAAATGGGTCAAGTAGTTAAGCGATCTCATGGCAAATGTTGCAGAACTAAAAATGCATTTCCCATATCTGTCCATCATCCTGGAATCCTTATTAGGAGGATGGACAGTAACAGAACTCTCTGACATCTCTTTCTTGGTGACCGCTGGCACCACCATGGCATCAACATGTACTCCTTTGGTGAGGAATGATTTCTCTTGAGGGGCAGTGATGAATTTATTGGGCCTCCGAGGGACTGGTTCCATGGTGTCACAGGACTCCCATGCCTTTTGAGTGACCAGATCCATTAGTTTGTTGAAGGACGGAGTAACCCAGGAGGTGGAGGGCTGAGACCCAAAGGCCTTCAGAAGCACTGACTCATCCTCACTAGGGTGAATGGGCTGCCAGTCACCCCTCTGCTTAAGTATGTCTAGGATGTCTGCAAAGGAGACATTCTCCAAGGGGGACCATGGGGACCCTTCTGATTCCTCTAAGTCAGTGTTTGATGTCAAGGATTACTGAGGGGAATCCAATTGCCTCCTCTTGCAGAGTCTCTTTCTGGGAACTTCATCGATGGGGGCAGCCGGTGAAGTTTCAGTAGAGCAGCGGTCACCCAAAGGGGATACCTGAGGCCCTGGGTCTTGTCGCTTAGTAGGTGCTTTAGACGAAGAGGCAAAACTTGGTATCTTCATGGAGGAAGAGGAGAGACCTGTAATGTGAGTCTGAACAGACAACACCCTCCTCGTGGCATCAAAGGCCTAGGAGTCTCAGCCCGAGGAAGCCACCAGTTCCAAAGAAGATGGGGGCCTCACAGGAGCCGAGGACGAGGGCTCTGAATCAGAGGATGGAGCCAAGCTCACCTGCACCGAATCTCTGAAGGGAAGTGTTGGAAACAACATGTCAGTTAGACTCTCCCCCCTAGAACCGACGAGAGAGTATTGGATCCGAGATGGCACCGAAGAGGTCAGGGTCGGTGGAGCCGAAGTCTCTGTGACAGGACTCAGCTCCATGGGATCCACAACCATCAGATCTTCCACCTTCAGCTCCGAAAGCCTGGGTAGGCTTGGAGGAGGAGTAGTCACAGGCAATGGGGCAGGAAGAGGGCTCAAACCCAGTTGGGACGAAGTCAAGAGCAGTTTAGCCAATGCCAGGTTCTCCAAGAGCCTCTGCACCACACAGCTCACATCGATATCTGACATCCTTGAAGATCGGGTCGAAGGGGTCAAAGAAGCTACAGATCTAAGTATTGGAGATTTTAAAGTCTCCAATACTGGCGCTAAAACCAAAGGTTGGTTCCAAATGATCAGTTCGGCACATGGTTCCGAAGACCTAGGAACCGGTGAGCGAACCTTAACAGAGGTGCTCGGAGCTGAAGACTTAGGTTCCGAGGACACTCATGACAACTTTGACTCTTTTGAATACTTGGAGGTCTAGTCTGATTTGTCCAAAGCTTCTTGAAACTCAGGTGTTAAGAGACCTCGATCAATAAGTTTCCTTCGTCTCTCTAACAGAACTCTGCCACTAAAAGAGTGGCAGATGGAGCAATCCTCCTGCAAATGGAGAGTTCCCAAACAATACACACAGGAAATGTGGTTATCTGTTATTGACGTTTTTTGGCCACAGTCACATCTTTTAAATCCAGACTTTTGCTTTTGGTCAGCCATCATGTCCATAGAATAAGTACAATTAACAAGTCCCTGTTAATTTCCAGTACAATAGTACTATCCAAACACAAAAAATAGAAACACCAAGAAAGACAATTATCAGAGCCCTGATAATATAAGAAAAGCTCCTTGGGACTTCCAGAACAGTACAATCCAATAATAAGCAACAACAATTAACAAACTAGTCAAAAAGGGATAGGAATAAATTTGGATTTCTGCACAACTATAGCGAAGGATGAAACCAACTGAAGAGAGAGCAAGGCCCAATTTTCACTTCAAAAGAGGTACAGCAACCTTGGATATGTACTACATGCAAAATTCTGTCAGAGCTAAATCAAGGAAATCCAAGTAAAAAAAAATCTTGTTTTCTTAAGTTTTTTTTTTTCTTTCAGCTTAAAACGGTCATGGCATTATATGGTTCTATCCATAAACAGAATCCAACATATGAAAGATATGTAAAGTCAAAGATTTTGTTTTAGCTGTATATGTCAGACAATTGAATCAATGAAGCCAAAATAATATTTTAATATTTAAAATAATTAAATTTTAGTCATTAAAATTGCACATTTTAATGAATAAAAATTAGACATTGCCATATACATTACATATTAGTAACACTGAGAGAATGGAGAAGCATTCATAGTAAACTGCAAAAAGAATGGCATGTATTAGCCAGATCCATTTGAGGTCTAAAGCTCTATGACCAAGCATACCTGACAGTGATTAGCAACAGAGAATTGCTATGCATACAGCCATGACTAATACAGCCATGACATGGTGCACAACAAGCAGCTATTCATTGTTACTGCAGCAGAGAAACATGGCCTGATCATGTTAGTTCCCTTAGATCTGGGGTGGGATGGGGACAAAATGATGAGGCTAAGCATGCTTGTCTTTCCTGGTGGGGGTTGAAGGACAATATTTAGAAGACTTACCGGATTGACTAGTAGTGCCATAATCTGGAACATAGAATTGTGTCAGGCTGACTGAGCAGGCAGGTCTAGGGGATTTTTGCATGTGTGGAACCATAGTGGTGCCATCACCAGTAACCATACCTCATAGCTTACCTCAAGATCATAATCTGATCAGGCTATGACTATCCAAAGAAGCAGCAATGGTGGTTTCCAGGCTGGCATACTTTCCTGGCAGTCCTATGATAGATTGCCTAAAGGACGAGGGGAAGTAGGTGTACTCACCCTGGCCCAGATAGTTTAAAAAAACAGGTTCACCTTTAAACTGATGACTACAGATTGGAGAGAAGTGGATGTCAGAGGAGCTAGGCTGCAATAAAGGTAAAGTATAACCCCAAATCTGGAGCCCATGAGTGGAAAAAAAGTTATTTCACTAAAGATGATAGTGAGTGAGGCATGAAAAAACACATAACAGGTGGAGTGATTGTGAGAGAGTGTATTTGAGTGTGTGTACACAAGTATGTGTGTAACTGCATGTGTGTGCATGTCTTTGTGTGTGTGTGTGTGTGTGTGTGTGTGTGTGTGTGTGTGTGTGTGTGTGTGTGTGTGTGTGTGTGTGTGTGTGTACATGCCTGTGTGTTTGTCTGTGTATCTGTTTGTGAGCATATACATAACAGAATAAAAATGAGAAATATCACTGGGTGTTAAACAAAATGACATTCAAGCAAGGTTATCAAGCTTATAAGACAGCAGGGGAGGTGTTGCAATGAACTGCAGTAATAATTAAGTGAAATTAAATGTCTTTGCAGATGCTATCATCCTTTAATTGACACAAGTATTCTCAGTGACACTGTGAATATGGGTTGGGAATCTGTGTAGTTCACCAAAGATAGAGAGATCTGTGAATTGTTCAGTAAAGCCTGCCACATAATGATCTGCAAGATCTAAGTTATTTTTCATGAAATACATAAACCTGGAGATTCACAAACACTGCATCCAGCCAACACTATTTTCTTGTCATACATAATGAGCCATAATGACTATTAGTTATGCATACAGCCTTGACAAAGTACATAACAAACAGCTCTTCATTGTGGCAGCAACACAGAACCAGGGACAGATTATGCTCATTCTCATCCCTACCAGATCACAGTAGGAGCAACAAAGTTAAGCAATGATGTGCATGAATAATTCTGGTAGTCATCATGTGTTGATGTAATGTACAACAGTATATATATATATGTATATATATATATATATATATATATATATATATATATATATATATATATATATCTGGGAACACTTCACATAATCGAATTATTGAAATCTCGAATTTCATATGGTCGAGACCATATGATCGAGATTTTAATAAATCGAATGTGTGTAGTGTTTAGAAATAAGACTTTACTTACCTTAATACATTACATGCACACAGAGGCAAGTATTGTTGTATGTCTTGTGTGTACGTAATGTTTTATTTGTTTTGTGGTGTTGGCAGGAAGTGAGAAATCTCCCGTTTTGCGCTTCCGCATACAGCACAAGACGGGGATTTCCCATCTCCCCACTGTAGCGCGATCTTGGAGTTGGTATATTTAAGTAGGGGGGGTGTGGGGGACGCCCCCTGCAAAAGCGAAGTTTGTGTTTTTTTTTTTTTTTTTATGGTTTCCCTTCAGAAGTTCGAGTTTCCGAAACTCAAACTTTTGGTTTCGGTTATTTGCAGTTCGAGATTTTGGAAATTCGATCTTCTGAAGTGAATCCATATATATATATATATATATATATATATATATATATATATATATATATATATATATATATATTCATATATATATCTATATATATATATATATATATATATATATATATATTCATATATATATATATATAGATATATATAGATATATATATATATAGATATATATAGATATATAGATATATATATATATATGAAGTTCCTGTCAATAATGCTCCCTAGGAGTGAATCAGCTAGAGGAGCCACTGAAGCAATCAAACTAAACAAGGTATATGGGTCATAAAGTAAACATGTCAGGGAAATGTAATACTTTGCAGACCGATAGCAAGACAGGTCTTAAGGGAAATTAACTCATGACTTTCCTCCTAACATTACTTCCTAAATGTGCATTAGCTAGTGAAGCCACTAAAACAGTTAGGCTAAGCATGCATCATAAAGCACATATATCAGAGAAATGTAGCATGTTTGCAGAATGCAAACCTTCCAATGTGAAACGACATACAGTCCCCAATGAATTTCAATACCCCACCCAGAGCAGTGATACAGTAGAAATAATTTAATGATGGCAATGAGTCATTGAAGAAACTATAATTAAGGCATTAAACGAACTAAGAAAGCACAAAACGACAAACTAGTAAATCCAAAGAGCAGAATGAAGAGGCACACTCAAAGTTAATTGTGAAGCGCTTTTCGTTTATGTCACAAACATAAATTTCATCAGACATTTTAAAACACAATTAATACATTTAAATACACAAGACTACCCAATCAGAGTAGGTTTAGTCACAACTCTTAATTTAAAGAAACAGTATTTAAAACAGTATTTAAAACAGTGAAATAAAACAATCAACACCTCCTTCTAAACTGAATGTATAATATTATAAACTTTATATAAAACTTAAACCTATCTTGTTTACATAAATGCAAGTATAAAAAGTATGTATGTATTTATTCAAAAGGTTTTAGCGTTTTAAACTTCTCAATTTTAAAATACTACTAATGACACATCCTTCATTTAAGCCTGGCAAGTTATAGGCATTAAGCCTAATTTGCCAGCCTAACTCCAACTCTTCAAGTTTCAGAGCGTCAGGACCACCCCTAACATCTCTTTGGACCTGGTCTATGGCTAGAAACTTAAATCTGTGATTGGAAAATTGAGCCACATGTTTAGCCAGTGCATTTACCATTTTACCTTTCCTAATTGCATATAGATGTTCATATACACGATTACGAAGTTTCCTCTCAGTTTTGCCTACGTAGAATGCAGGACAAATTTGGCATAGTGCAAGGTAAACAACAAAACTAGAGTTACAATTGTTCCTCCATCTCAGTGTAAAATGTAAATCATTAACACTAAACCTGTTAGATTCTAACATGTACGAACAATAGTTACAAGTTTGGCACTTATACATGCCAGGAGTCTTCACTGTTGTGTTCTTAGATTCACAGTAGTCTTTAAGGTTCCTACCTCTCCTGTATATTACTATGGGAGCACCACCTACACTACTTAAAACTTGCTGATCACTTCTAAAAAGTACCCAGTTTTTCAACAGAATCTTGACACACCTAGCACTGTCTAAATTGTAAGTAGTTATAAAAGACGTGGGTAGTTCATTCACTGCTTGATCTTGTGTACCACCAGATGTTAAATTAGGTGGTAAATAAGATAAATCACTTGTAGTGTTGAGTGTAACCACATTTCTATTCAGAAGTGGGATGTAAAATAAAGACTGACGTTTCGACGACACTTCATCAATAATTTCATTAACTAAAAATTCAGGGTACCCTCGTGCTAGGAACATACTTTTCATGTATTCACATTCATTAATGAATTCACTGTCAACTGTAATTATCCGAGCCGCTCGGACCAATTGGCCCTTAACAATAGCTCGTTTTTGATGACGTGGATGGCAGCTAGAATAATGAAGCATAGAATTACAATAAGTACTTTTCCTGTGAATTTTAGCTGTATACATACCAGTAGTGTCATCCTTAGATAGTAAAATATCTAGGTACGCTATCGAATTACAATCAAATGAATGTGTAAATTTTAAGAAGTGAGTAGATGAATTAAAGTAGTCAACCAAACTGTCACCAATTACGGCATCACCATCAAGTAAAATAAAGATGTTGTCGAGGAAACGTGTATAAAATACAATATTGTCTTTAAAGACACAATTTTGCATGACATAAAGATGTTCCCAATAGGCCATAACCATGTTCGCCACGCTGGCCCCACAAGGGGACCCCATGGCTATACCTATTTTTTGAAGGAAAAGTTCCCCTTCAAACATGAAAAAAATGTTGGCAAGGATGGTACTTAAAAGTTCCTCAACTAGCAAGCATTCATCAGGGGGGCAACCCTGCAGTTTGAGAACCTCGTTGCTCCACTCAACTGCTATGTTATGAGGGATACACGTATATAAATCCTTGACATCTATCGTCAAGAAATTATAACCAGAATTGTAGTCTATCTCATTGATGCTTCTCAAAAATGTCCAAGAGTCCTTGCATATTTGTTTAATACTGGCCAGATATTTTTGTAGAATAAAGTCTACAACCTTGGCACATGCATATGATAAAGAACCTCTGCTGTCCACTAAGGGGCGCATTGGAGGATTTGCCACGTTTTTGTGGATTTTAGGTATACCAAATAAGCAAGGAACTCTTGGATAAGAAATAGACATGAAGTTGTACACAGCTTGGGTGATTCTGCCTTCTAAATAAAGATCTTCAATAACGTTCCTAATTAAACTATATGCACTGTTAAGTTCTGAAATAGAACTAGTGGTGTATGAGGGAGAGTTTAACACATTATTCATTCTATATGAATAGTCTGTGTTATCAAAGATAACCACACCACCCCTTTTGTCAGGCTTACAAATTCTGATTTCATTCATTTTAATGAAGTTCAAACAGTCCTTTTCCAACAGAAAATCTTTGTTGGTGTTGTAATGTTGTTGGATGTGTCATTAGTAGTATTTTAAAATTGAGAAGTTTAAAACGCTAAAACCTTTTGAATAAATACATACATACTTTTTATACTTGCATTTATGTAAACAAGATAGGTTTAAGTTTTATATAAAGTTTATAATATTATACATTCAGTTTAGAAGGAGGTGTTGATTGTTTTATTTCACTGTTTTAAATACTATTTTAAATACTGTTTCTTTAAATTAAGAGTTGTGACTAAACCTACTCTGATTGGGTAGTCTTGTGTATTTAAATGTATTAATTGTGTTTTAAAATGTCTGATGAAGTTTATGTTTGTGACATAAACGAAAAGCGCTTCACAATTAACTTTGAGTGTGCCTCTTCATTCTGCTCTTTGGATTTACTAGTTTATAATTAAGGCATTAATTATACTGTATTACAGACTGTCATGTGTATGCACAGTGATGTTTGGCTGAATTGTGCAACCAATTAGTACATGACAAAGATTTTTATTGATTTTCGCCATAGGATATGGATTGTCTTTTCTTTTTGTGATTATATATGGGTATTGATATTGTTGTCTGCCAGCTGACATGCAGTATATGACTGCAGAAAGAATATTTGTTTACCAAGTCTATTTTAGGCATGTGTGTTGTGTTTATCTATTTTTTGATCAGGTTAAAAATTGGAAATGGGATTACAGCAGAGACAAAATGGGGGAGTAAGCAGGGGGCAGAATGCATGATGAACCAGTAAGGAATAAGTAGGATGCAGGTGGTGTGGGAATATATCTATTAAATTCTTAGCTCAATAATGCTACATAAATCTATAAATACATTTGGCTAGAAAGTGCTAGACTCTTGGACAGATATGACATATTGATGAAAGGAATGCTTCATTTCAAGATAATGGAATTTATGATAGCAAGAAAGGAGAATAAGCATGAATGGATTTCACCCCATGTCTTTGTTACTTAAGTTCCTTAGACTCATCACTAGAAAGACATGGCAAAGAGTGAAGGTGTCAGAAAACACATTTCAAGGGAATGTTACAACAGTGCTAAAGACTGAAAACTGAATATTGTAAATTGACATATAGCAATCAGGAGATCAAAACCCTTGTCCCAGTGTATTGAAAATGCACACATAACTGAATGATTAGACTGAGCCATGGATCCAGTTAGCCAATATGCATTAGCTTTATCTTATGTAATATTCACATGGTGACTTGTTTCTTTAATCAGCTCAGTTGCACAAGTTATGTCAAGTTATTCATGCCTAAGATGAACTTTTATGCAGATTGATAAAAGATAAACTGTAATGAATTGTAACCCTCCCTTTATTGCTGTTATTTTCCAGATCAGTGCATTTCCGAGTGAAACCATGGAAGAACTTATAGTGATATATATCTGTCAGAAAACAAACATTACAAAGGAATGTTAGA
Source organism: Protopterus annectens (assembly GCF_019279795.1). Taxonomy (NCBI): domain Eukaryota; kingdom Metazoa; phylum Chordata; order Ceratodontiformes; family Protopteridae; genus Protopterus; species Protopterus annectens. The sequence goes on from NC_056735.1 coordinate 534,372,506, forward strand.
CCAGTGTTGAAGAATGAAAAACGAACATTATAAAAGAACATATATAACATAAAACAATGAGTCCCCTTCAGCTGATCAAAGTTTCAAAGCTTCAGATCATGTGGCTGAGGATCAGATGATCAAAGTTTTAAAGCTTTGTACATTCTGAATGGAGATCGCCATACAGCATGGAATGTGAAGTTTAACATTTTCCTCATTGTACTGAGATTTTGAAATTGGTATATTTAATTAGCAGGGGCTGTGGGGTGTGCAGGGAGGGGTTGCCCTCTGCAAAAACGTAAAAGAAAACCTTTTTTGTTTTTATTCTTTTTTTTTTATTTAATGTGCAAAGCTTCAAAACATCAAATATCATATGGTTAAAGACCAGATGATCGAAGTTTTGAAACTTCAATCATTTGAAGTAGACGCAAAATAACATATAACCAAATGGGGATCAAAAACCTCCACGCATTTTATTGAAAATATACACGTCACTTCATCACTTCAATGAGCTATTGAACTTTTTTCAATGAAACTAGTAAGTCTGTCTTATTTCAGTATTGCTTGATAACATGCATGAAAATTTAGCTCAGTTGCAAAATGAATGACAAGATCTTAGCATGTTCCAAGGAATTTTCTTCATTTTTGCCACAGGATAGGGAGTGCCATTTCTCATTGGGTAGACATGTGACCTATTGAGCAACACAGAAAAAGGGATTTCTGTTATATAAGTTCTTTATACGTTTGTATTTAGAGATATTTTTCTCAAGGTAAAGTGTTGAAAATAAGAGTATAAGATGGAGATGGAAATGAGAAGCAAGCAAAAGGAAGAATGTAAGGTGAACCAGTAAGGAATGAGGGGACAGAGGTGGGTTGGGAGCATATCTGTTAAATTCTTTACCCAGCAATGCTACAGAAATCCATAAACAGATTTGTTGGTTAGTATGTGCCAAACTCCATGACAGAATTTACAGATTGATGATAGGAATGTTTTATTTCAGGTTAAAATATGGAAACATGATAAACACATCTAAATGAATATGAACCCTTTTGTGTGTCACTCAGATCCCCTAAACCACAGCATTAACCATATATGCCAAAGAACCAGTCTTTGAAATGTGTACATTGCTGGGGAATAGAATATAGTTGCAGACTAGAAGCCAAATTATAATGATACTACTACTACTACTACTACTAATAATAATAATAATTGTGATGGGTCCTAACTCTGGGCCATCAATCAAGGAGGCTAAATTCTCACCGCTAACTCTGGTGAGGGATGGTCACTAAGAGCAAAGATGGATTCATGGTGTATTTTCAGAAGCAACTTCTACACCAAGCACAATTTCCCTTAAGAAAACACAAAGAATCGAAGAAACGGAGCCGTATACTGACTTAAAAACAACCTATTTATTTTAAGCGCTTTCGGAAAGTTTAGTATCCTTCCTTCTTCAGAAACAAAACACATCAAACGAACACTCCATCATTTAAAAACTCTTAAATAAGTCATGTGATGTATTAAATGAAAACCACCAATTGTCAATCAGCTTTGGCAAAACAAGTTCTCACAATTTCAAACTAAAATCCTATATCATCTTTATATACAAAAACTTTAAATACACAATGCCATATATTTAAATAATGAACCTATAAACGTCAGAACTTTGTTTTTCTAAAAACTTCAAAAAGTAAAATTAAAATAAAACAAAGATTAAAATAAAACCACTACAAGCTTATTAAGTTCGACAACAGCTGCAATGAATAACTTACCTAACCTAAGCCTACAACTAAAATTAAAACTAAAGTTAAAACTAAAGACGTCCTTCCATATAATTCATATAACCCATCAACCCGTGAACACTCTATTCTTTGATAATATTTCTAACAATACCTAATAAGAACTGTTTATTTTAATCCAATCCAAATTCCAATAAAATGTACCATCGGTGAACTAAATATATATTTTCACCTAGAAAAGAATTTTTTATTTGTTAAATAACAAAAACTATCTAATGTAGCAACTATTAATTTTTCTACTTAAGTTATCTTTTCAAGGCCAAGTGTTTTAAAACACAGGTGATAGAAATATTTTCGTTCAGCCCTGGATAAAAGCAAGCAGCAGTTTTAATTTGCCAAAAAAGTTCCTCTTTTTCAAGAAGAATTTGCCATGGCCCCCTATTAGGATCATCATTAACCTGTTTAAGCACTGTAAACCTAAATTGATGGTCTGCACATTCTAAAATGTGGCAGGCCAAGGAATTTGTAGATTCCTTTTTAGAAATGGCATAAGCATGCTCGTAGATTCGTTGCTTCAATTTACGCTCGGTCTTTCCGATGTAGAAAGCCTGGCATGCTAAACAGCTTGCCACATAAACCACTGCTTTAGTTTGACAATTATATTTGCCCCTTATTTTGTATTCAACATTATTGATTTTAATAGTGGTTCCCTCCTTGATGAACTTACACTGTCGACAGGATCCACATTTCCTCATACCTGACATCTGTGTTCTTGGTCTAGATCTCCCAGCCTCCAAAAGGGTTTTTAAGTTCACTCCCCTTCTAAACATAATCTCTGGTTTTGCCCCAAACATTTTACGTATCGTTTTATCATCCAAGAGTAACGTCCAATTTTTACATAGAATGTTTCTAATGTAATGATGGTCTATCGAAAAAGTACATAAGAACCTTGAATTAAATTTTGATAGGCTGGTGATGGTCCTATCATGGCTACTCTCACCTGCCTCTATTGATTGAATGGGAATTTGTCCACCTAAAATAGGACTAAAATGTCCAGTGTTATGCTTATGTACCACTTCTATTGTAATCTCCTTAATTAAATTAAGTGGATATCCTCTATTGCAAAACATGTCACTAAGGTTTTTACATTCTACTAAAAAATCTCCTTCATCTGTTACCATCCTAGCTGCCCGTACCATCTGCCCCTTAATAACCGCTTTCTTTTGATGGTACGGGTGACAGCTAGAATAGTGTAAAAAAACATTAGAATATGTAGGTTTTCTAAAAATACTACTTTTAAATCTATGATGCAACTTATCTTTATGCAACAAAATGTCCAAAAAACTTATATGAGTATCATGAACTTCAAAAGTAAACTCCAAAAAATTAGTCATTTTTGAAATTGTTGAAATAAATAGGGGAATATCATCAGAGCTCCCCTTCCATAACAAGAACATGTCGTCCTGGTATCTAGTATACCAGGCGACCTGACTTCTAAACATAGGGTCCTGAAATAATAATGTGTTTTCCCATTGTGCCATAATGCAGTTTGCATAGGCCCCCCCACAAGGTGAACCCATCGCCACCCCTGAGGTTTGTAGGTATGTGCGACCTTCAAATCCAAAGAAATTAGAGGTAAGTACTTGCTCTAAAAGCATTTCTACCAAATATATGATGTTGTCACTCACTTTCCTAACTAAAAGGAACTCCCTAATCCATTCCAATCCTACCTTATGTGGAATCACGGTATAAAGATCCTTTACATCGATGGTTAAAAGTAAATGGTCAGGATTGAATGGAACTTTATTGATCTCACTAAGGAAGCTCCAGGAGTCCTTACAAATCTGTGGCTCCTTTTTGATAAATGGTTTAAGAAGGCTATCTATGTATTTAGCACAGGCACTTAAAATCAAACCCCTCCCATCCACTATGGGTCTAAAAGGCGGGTTAGATACAGACTTATGTATTTTTGGAGCCCCAAAAAATGCTGATAACAGGTGCTATAATACTTAGATATCTATATAGATCAATGTCAATATAATTTTCTAGGAAAAGATCTTCCAAAATACCTCTAATTCTACCATATGCTGTATTAATTTCGTTAATACTGATCTCCTGATATGGACCTAGTTCCAAATGAGTTAGCAACTTGTTAACATACATATAATGGTCCATAAAAATTAGGCCACTACCTTTGTCGGGTTTCATAACCCTGATGTTACATTCCCTCAAAATCTTAATCAAATCTCTTTGTTGGGTAGTAATGTTCAATTTAACCCCCTTAGTATGGCTTCTCGTAGAAGCTAAATATCTCAAATCTAACTCACAAGTTGTTTCAAAAGCCTTTAATTTCTCCACCAATGGTGGATTGAAAAGGCTAGCAATTCTAAAGGGGTTAAATAAAGCGGACCTTTCTCCAAACAAAATTTTAAGATTTAATTTACGTACAAACAATTTAAATTTCCTCTGCAACAAGAACACGATGATGACCATCAGGATTTTACTGGTGATGGATTTACCAATAACCAGAATCAATCTAATAAAAATAACATTTTCAACCATGGGGAAAATATGAACATGCAAACTAGCAGTAACAACCAGAATAACGTGCACAAGGGGCAGAATGCCCAGGGTTTTGGGCAAGGACAGAGTTCCAATCAAAGGAACTTGAGGTCGAACAGGAATCAGACCACTACGACGAGCAAGCGGAATCAGAGGAGGAGGTAGTTCCATCCTTAATCAGTCCGACCATTGTGTACAGCAGTTAAGGGGACTTTAAAATTTACAATTATACCTCTTTTTGTATAGACCAAAGTATGTGTGACTTTTTCTCTAAAGGCCTTACCTTTGTCCCGGATTCACATTTTGACATTGTTAAAACAATTGTGGACCTTAAATTGTTTGTACGTAAATTAAATCTTAAAATTTTGTTTGGAGAAAGGTCCGCTTTAGTTAACCCCTTTAGAATTGCTAGCCTTTTCAATCCACCATTGGTGGAGAAATTAAAGGCTTTTGAAACAGCTTGTGAGTTAGATTTGAGATATTTAGCTTCTACAAGAAGCCATACTAAGGGGGTTAAATTGAACATTACTACCCAACAAAGAGATTTGATTAAGATTTTGAGGGAATGTAACATCAGGGTTATGAAACCCGACAAAGGTAGTGGCCTAATTTTTATGGACCATTATATGTATGTTAACAAGTTGCTAACTCATTTGGAACTAGGTCCATATCAGGAGATCAGTATTAAAAAAATTAATACAGCATATGGTAGAATTAGAGGTATTTTGGAAGATCTTTTCCTAGAAAATTATATTGGCATCGATCTATATAGATATCTAAGTATTATAGCACCTAAGTTATCAGCATTTTTTGGGGCTCCAAAATACATACGTCTGTATCTAACCCACCTTGTAGACCCATAGTGGATGGGAGGGGTTCGATTTTAAGTGCCTGTACTAAATACATAGATAGCCTTCTTAAACCATTTATCAAAAAGGAGACACAGATTTGTAAGGACTCCTGGAGCTTCCTTAGTGAGATCAATAAAGTTCCATTCAATCCTGACCATTTACTTTTAACCATCGATGTAAAGGATCTTTATAACGTGATTCCACATAAGGTAGGATTGGAATGGATTAGGGAGTTCCTTTTAGTTAGGAAAGTGAGTGACAACATCATATATTTGGTAGAAACGCTTTTAGAGCAAGTACTTGCCTCTAATTTCTTTGGATTTGAAGGTCACACATACCTACAAACCTCAGGGGTGGCGATGGGTTCACCTTGTGGGGGGGCCTATGCAAACTGCATTATGGCACAATGGGAAAACACATTATTATTTCAGGACCCTATGTTTAGAAGTCAGGTCGCCTGGTATACTAGATACCAGGACGACATGTTCTTGTTATGGAAGGGGAGCTCTGATGATATTCCCTTATTTATTTCAACAATTTCAAAAATTACTAATTTCTTGGAGTTTACTTTTGAAGTTCATGATACTCATATAAGTTTTTTGGACATTTTGTTGCATAAAGATAAGTTGCATCATAGATTTAAGAGTAGTATTTTTAGAAAACCTACATATGCTATTGTTTTTTTACACTATTCTAGCTGTCACCCATACCATCAAAAGAAAGCGGTTATTAAGGGGCAGATTGTACGGGCAGCTAGGATGGTAACAGATGAAGGAGATTTTTTAGTAGAATGTAAAAACCTTAGTGACATGTTTTGCAATAGAGGATATCCACTTAATTTAATTAAGGAGATTACAATATAAGTGGTACATAAGCGTAACACTGGACATTTTAGTCCTATTTTAGGTGGACAAATTCCCATTCAATCAATAGCGGCAGGTGAGAGTAGCCATGATAGGACCATCACCAGCCAATCAAAATTTAATTCAAGGTTCTTATGTACTTTTTTGATAGACCATCATTACATTAGAAACATTCTATGTAAAAATTGGACGTTACTCTTGGATGATAAAATGATACGTAAAATGTTTGGGGCAAAACCAGAGATTACGTTTAGAAGGGGAGTGAACTTAAAAACCCTTTTGGAGGCTGGGAGATCTAGACCGAGAACACAGATTTCAGATATGAGGAAATGTGGATCCTGTCGACAGCGTAAGTTCATCAAGGAGGGAACCACTATTAAAATCAATAATGTTGAATACAAAATAAGGGGCAAATATAATTGTCAAACTAAAGCAGTGGTTTATGAGGGAAGCTGTTTAGCATGCCAGGCTTTCTACATCGGAAAGACCGAGCGTAAATTGAAGCAACAAATTTATGAGCATGCTTATGCCATTTCTAAAAAGGAATCTACAAATTCCTTGGCCTGCCACATTTTAGAATGCTCAGACCATCAATTTAGGTTTACAGTGCTTAAACAGGTTAATGATGATCCTAATAGGGGGCCATGGCAAATTCTTCTTGAAAAAGAGGAACTTTTTGGCAAATTAAAACTGCTGCTTGCTTTTATCCAGGGCTGAACGAAAATATTTCTATCACCTGTGTTTTAAAACACTTGGCCTTGAAAAGATAACTTAAGTAGAAAAATTAATAGTTGTTACATTAGATAGTTTTTGTTATTTAACAAATAAAAAATTCTTTTCTAGGTGAAAATATATATTTAGTTCACTGATGGTACATTTTATTGGAATTTGGATTGGATTAAAATAAACAGTTCTTATTAGGTATAGTTAGAAATATTATCAAAGAATAGAGTGTTCATGGGTTGATGGGTTATACGAATTATATGGAAGGACGTCTTTAGTGTTAACTTTAGTTTTAATTTTAGTTTTAGGTTTAGGTTAGGTAAGTTATTCATTGCAGCTGTTGTCGAACTTAATAAGCTTGTAGTGGTTTTATTTTAATCTTTGTTTTATTTTAATTTTACTTTTTGAAGTTATTAGAAAAACAAAGTTCTGACGTTTATAGGTTCATTATTTAAATATATGGCATTGTGTATTTAAAGTTTTTGTATATAAAGATGATATAGGATTTTAGTTTGAAATCGTGAGAACTTGTTTTGCCAAAGCTGATTGACAATTGGTGGTTTTCATTTAATACATCACATGACTTATTTAAGAGTTTTTAAATGATGGAGTGTTCGTTTGATGTGTTTTGTTTCTGAAGAAGGAAGGATACTAAACTTTCCGAAAGCGCTTAAAAAAATAGGTTGTTTTTAAGTCAGTATACGGCTCCGTTTCTTCGATTCTTTGTGTTTTCAATAGTTTGTGGAGTCTTTTTTGTTTCACAATTTCCCTTAAGAGCAGACAGGGAGCAAGATTCAGACTTGGGGCTGGGCTCTGTTCTCTCTCTCTCTCTAGTCCCACACAAAACTTCACATGGACCACATTGGAGCTCTGTGTCCCTGTTCCTAGTAGCTGACACACACTTGGATATATGAGTTTCACACACACACACACACACACACACACACACACACACACACACACACACACACACACACACACACCTGGGTAAAGCTGGCACAGATTTATTAGCTATGCCTCTTTCTGTCCAGACTCTGAGGTAATCATGGTGCCACCAGTCAGCTACCATAAGGGTCTTACAAAGAGTACCTGTTGCTCTCCTACTTTCGACACAATGGAAGAGTCTTTGTGGGCTCTGTTCAAGCAGCTTTATTATAAACAAACACATCATGATAGAAATTTACTGACTTTAAGTAACATATATAAACTAAGTACTGCAGTCATGCATTCTCACTCTCTGGCTGCACTCTCAAAATGGCACTGGGAACAGTAAATGCCCAGTATTTATATGGGCACACTCAGTCTTTAATATGTTCCTTAAAGACACAGCACATACATTTTGATCTATATCCTCCCTCTTTGAGAAATAGATTATGCAAAGTTATGAATCTATTTGTCATGCAAATATTACAAGTAGTTCTTTGTCATGCAATTATACAAGGTTAGGTACCTTTTTATTTTATTTTACATTTGTTGGCCGGGTTAGTCTGACTCAGCCAAAAGCCCTTTTTCAGCATAGAACTGGGGAGAAAAGCTCCACAGGGTTACATGAAATATTTAAAAACAGTTCAATAATTTTCATTTATATAACAGTAGATGAACAGTATTAATTTAAAAAGCAAACTACAGTAGGTAGCATAAATACAGAAAAGACGATTTGGAATGAATCAGAGGCTATAGTAAGTACAGAGCATGTGAGTTAGAATGAGAATAAAAAAAGAGGAGAGTTAGAGCAAAGGAAAAAGATGGATGGTAATGAGGTTTAGTTGCATCATGTCAGCTCTGCTAGTAGTTAGAGGTAGTAATAAGAATTACTTAGCTTTGTAGATAGTAAAATAGAGCAACTGAGGAAGAATCAAAAGAGATAGGGAGAGTAAGTGAGAATAAAATGAGAATAGGTTGGATTTAATATGAGAGTTGATTGAGAAGTGGGCTGGGAGTGAATAAAATTAAGGAGGCTGTGTGCAGAAGCAGGACCAATGGTTTATAAAGTGGTCTTTAGAAGCAGCCTTAAATTGTTTTGGGTTGGTAAGTGTCCTAATATCTAGAGGAAGTTTAGTCCAAGTGATGGACAGGTGATAGCCATACATGTTGCATCCGAAGGTGGTTTTGGGTTTGTAGATCTGGAGCAGATTTTGGTTACAGCTTCATAGCTGCTAGTATGAGAATAGTGGGAGATAAGAGGAGATAGAGTTAGACAGTAGGAAGGTTGGTATAGGATAGAGTGAATGATCTGGAGCTGAAAGGAGAAGTTGGTGGGGTAGTTCTAACCAGTTTAGAAGTTTTAACGAGATACAGTGATGTGATGGGCAGCAAATCTAGCCACCTTATTGCAGGTAGTTTGAAGTTTAGTAAGGAGGGTGGAATTGAGGTTAGTAAGAATCTGAGAGCCTTACATTAGACTGTGTTGTAGGAAGGAGTGGGCAAGAGTGACCTTGGCATTGGATGAAAGGAATTTTTTTGATCTATAGAGCAGTCCTAGTTTCTGGTGAGTCTTTTTGATGCAGTTATGAACATGTAAGTCAAATTTTAGTTGGTCATCTATGGTAATCCTTGCAGTTTGGTACTGGGTTCAACTTGAATAGGAGTGTTGTTAAGGGATAGAATGGTAAATGAAGGTTTGATATTGGAAAGTTTTTTGAGAGGAAGAGTAACAGTTTTTTTTTAGGGTTGAGTATAAGCTAGCTGTCAGTGAGCCAAGATTCAACTGAGTTGAAGGAAGTTTGGGTAGCAGCAAGGAGCTTGGAGGGTGAGTTGGCAATAGTAGTCATCTGCATACTATACTAGAGATGACTGAGGACAGGAGGTATAGAGTAGGTTAGTGAAGATGCTGAAGAGTAAAGGTCCTAAGATTGATCCTTGGGGTACACTTATTTTGACTGAGAGTTGAGGGGAGAGAGCAGATTGTCATTTAACAGATTGGGATCTGTTGGAGAAATATCTTGAGAAGCATGTAACAGTATCTGTGAAGAAGTTAAGGTTATGCAGCTTGTTCAACAGGAGAGGGTGAGAAACTGTGTCAAATGCTTTTTACATGTCCAAGAATAGGCAGAAAATCAATTTGTGGTTACCCCTGGCAAGAGAGACTGTGTTAAGAAAGGATAAGAGTGCAAAGGTAGTACTATGTTTGGGTCTGAAACCATGTTGAGTGGGTGTTAAGAGATTTTCCTGAGTTAGATATTGCATAAGTTGTTTATGTATACACTTCTCAAGCACATTTGAAAGAGGAGACCGGCTGGCAATGGGTCGAACATTTGAGATATCAGAGCAGTTACCCGCTTTATGTATTGGAAGAGTGTGGACTTGTTTCCATGTGGATGCGACTTTTGCTTCTAGAATAGAGTGATTAACAAGGATAGATACTGGTAGGGCAAGAGAATCTGCTGCCTGTTGGAGAAGCGTAGGAGGAATTTTGTCAGTAGATGTGGAGCAGGGTTTTAAGTTAGAGAGTAAATATTTGATATAGCTAGTAGGTACAGGTTTGAAGGAAAAGGTAGTAGATGGGTGTGGAGTAGATCCTGTGGCGTGAGAGGTAGGAGTTGAGGTTAAGATAGGTTTTAGGAGCTTAGATATGGAGTCGAAAAAGTAGGAATTAAACATTGTAGCAATTTCTGTTGGTGATTTATCAGGGGAAGGATTTGGGGAACTGGGGTTACCAGGATGTAGTATTTGATTAATGGAATTCTAGAATTTTATAGAGTTAGATTTTGGAGCAGTAGGTGGGTTGTAGTAAAATTTTTTTTTATCTTTGTTTATGTGTTTTTTAGTTAAGTTTCTCACTTCTCTGTATTTTTGTAGGTCAGCAGGGAGTTTTGTTTGGGACCATATTTTCCATAATTTGTCTCTGTTTTTCATTAGGGAGAGTGTGTTTTTTGATAGCCATTGGAATATGTTTGATTTAATGCGTATGTTTCAGATAGGTGCGGGGGAGTCTAGTATACTGAGGAAAGTTGAGTTGAACTGAAGGACTGCTTCACTAAGAGGGAGATTGTTAAGAAAATTCCAGTTAATATTAGAGAGAAGGACATTGAAAGTTTCAGGATTGAAGTTAAAAGAGTTTACGACAGGTAATAGATCTGGGTGGTTTGGAGAAGTGAGGAGAGAACCTAGTCACTTTTATTGGTGAGTGGGTCACTTAGGGTGTCAGGTAGGGTATGGGGGTTATGATATTTTAATGGTTGAGGTACGAGTACCCAATTGATACGGCTTCTTGTGATATGAGTATTATATGAATGAGTTTGATGCGTGATAAGCTGAGAGAAGTCACATAAGTTAATATTATTTTTGGAGTCAGGGTTTGAAAGAGTTAACCAGTTAATATTCACATCCCCTAGAAGGATGGTTTCATTGGGAATATTATGTGCAAAATAGGAGAGTATATTTTCGAGCAGAGGTCTGTTGTTGCCTGGAGGGATGTAAATGGCGGCAACTGTTATTGAGGTATGGTCATTAATTTTGAGGTTTGCTGCAAGATGTTCTGAAGGAGAGAAGGATGGGATTGGTTTTGTTAGATTAGTGAGGTTGAGATGGTTGGTATAGAGTATAGCTACACCACCACCTTTTTTGTTTAAGTGATCTAAATGGAGTATGTTATATCCATGGGGAAGGATGTCTTTGTCTGGGGTATGGGGTTTTAGCCAGGTTTCAGTGAGAGAAATAACACCAGGGGTGTGTTAGGTTATGCAGGTATGAAGTTCTGTAACTATGCTTAAAATACTCAGTGTATTAATAGAGTAGAAGAAAATTTGTTTGTTTGGAGTTGATGATTTTGTGGTGAGAGAGGGGGTGGGAACTGGTCCAGGATTAAGATGGATGTTGCCTGACATAAGCAGGATAGTTCTAAGGTGGCAGAATTTTATGGATGAAGTAAGGACGGATAAGTGTCTTAAGTTGGCTTTGGAAGCAGAAAGGTGCGTAGGAGGGATTTTGATTTTTGGCAAAGGAGTGTTCATGGGAAGGATGGATGAAGAGATAGTAATAGAGTGGTGAGGTGAAGTAAAGGGGTTAGCAAAGGGATAGGTAGGAGAGTCGTGGAAAGGGGATAAATTAGTGGTAAGTGAAGTTAGAAAGTGAAGGAAATGTAGATGAGGTAGGAGGATGAGAGGGAGTGTTGTTATTGCCATATTATAAATAGAAAGATGAATGTGTCTGAATTATGTTAAACAGTAGGGTGGGGAGTGTTAGGTGTATTTGGTAAGTAGAGGAGGTATTTCAAGATTAATTAGCTTGTTGAGTGAAGGTGGAACTGTAGTAGGGATAGAGGCTAATTAGAAATAGGAACTGGGTTAGTTTTATGGGATTAGATAAGGGTGTAGTAGAGTGATTAAGGAAGTTGTATTGTAGAAGAAGGGGTGGGGATAGAAGTAGTTGGTAGATGTGGTATCTGGGTATAAAGGTAATGTTATGAGGGTGGGTGGAAATGGGGATGGGAGGAGAGAGTAGCAAGGGCAAATGGAGTGGGGCAGCACAGAAAGAAGAGTAACAGTTCTAAAAACAATCAGTTAACCCAGACTGATTGCAGGTCAGTATATACTGCCAAAAATTATTGTTCAACTCTTGAGAAACAGGGTAAAGCTGGCCAAACAGTTTCAGTAGAGGTTTAGTAGGAGGAAAATTAAAGAAGAGGCTAAAGGGGTAGAAGAAAGGGTCAATAGAGATCATAAGGTGTCCATGGTAGAGTGCTCACCGATGGTAAAATCACACAAATAACTCTGCAGAGGAGTCAGTACAATACGTTCAACAGAGCAGTGGCAACATTTGATAGTTTCTCTTAGTGACAAAGTGAGTTAATTGCATACTTTGTTTCCTAATGCAGTTTGTGTTCTGTTTTTGGTTACTTCAAACTTGCTCACGTCTGAAAACCAGATATATAGAGCCGTACACAGGGTAACTAAGCAGACATTGGGGAAACAGGGGAGAAATCTGATGAGCACACTACCACGAGGATGCTGTCCGGATGTGATATCTGTGTAGGTAAGAGGGGAAATTCCAATTACATATACACAGTTATGTCCATATTGCAGCGTATTTCATACTGGGCCTGGATATTCGACCATATCATATGACATAAAACTTGGAATTAAGTTTAGCAACTAGAGCTGTCTCTACAACCTTCAACCTTGGAAGTATTTGAAACATCCTTAGGAATAAAAGCAGAGGCTGAAACACACTCTGGGATGGGAACATCTGGTTCACTCTGTGATCTAGAGTCTGTATCACAGGAACAATGCTGTGATGATGATTTTGGTACAGGAAGACGATGCCTGCGATTCCTCCTGTTTTCCACACCCTCAGATTCTACAAGGTAGGATCTCGCTCAGCACATATGCCTGTAACTTGACCAATCCAGTTGAAACCTTTTGCCATTTGTATCCTCAATGTTTCTCCTTTCTTCAATGGATGAAAAAATCTGCTCAGTTTGTCATAACTGGACTTCTGGATAGAATGCTTCTTGAATAATTGAGCCTTGATGGTTTTGTTGTTCTTAGTTTTAGGCCTCAGTAAAGTGGAACTAATTGGTAGCATCTTTCTGGTTTGCCTGGATAGAAGTCTTTGAGCAGGTGAGCCAAGTATATCATTACAGAGTATGTTTCTGAGATTAAGTGAATTCAAAAAGACATTAGTATTGTCACGCTTTGACCTTTCAAGTAATTGCTTTGCACTCTGCACTACACATTCAGCTAGCCCATATGACTGTGGATATTCAGGAATGCTAGTAACATGTACAAAGTCCCATTCAATTGTAAATTTCTGAGATAACTGGCTAGTAAATTGAGTACCATTGTCAGAAATAACTTTGTGTGGGCTACCATGTACTGAGAAATGATGTTTCTATTTAGTAATAACAGTAATGGATGTTGGGTTAGGTAGTAAGTCAATCTCAAACCAATTCAAATATGAGTCTACCAATACTAAGTAGTGTTGACTGCCCCACTTGGAGATATTAGTGGCTACTGTTGACCAAGGTAGATCAGGAACTGGACTTAGCTGAAATGGTTCTCTTTGCAAATGCAGTCTAGTACTATTGCATACTGAAGAAGAAGAAAGTAATTTATCAACGTCTTTCAGTAATGCAGGCCAAAATACTAGTTCTCCCTCACTTCTCTTAGTAGATGCAGACCCTGGGTGACCATGATGCAAAATCTGGATACGTTATTGTTGTAAGGAAGCTGGAGCAACAATTTTAGGACCTATGAAAATAATGCCATCATCCATCATCATTTCATCTCTGTAAGGAAAATGGGAGTGTTAAAGAATCCTGAAAGCCCAAAATCCTGAAAGTTCAAAATCCTGAAAACTCAAAATACTAAAAACTCAAAATCCTGAAAACACACAGGATACCAACATTCACTATATCCCAGCACAAGTACATACAGAAACATATTACCCTTCAACTATATGCAGGGGGAAAGCCCCCCTGCGCCCCCACACCCCCTGATATTTAAATATATCAACTCCAAGACTGCACTTCTCTATACTACGTGCAATCTTGGAGATTATATATTTAAGTATCAGGGGGGTGGGGAGTGTAGCCCCCCACATCTGGGGTAAAGTTGTGCTTGCCCCCCTGCTTAAACTTGGAGAACAGTAATATAGTTTGTGTTTATTTGTTTCTATATGTACTTTTGTTGGAATATAGTGAGTGTTGGTATCCTGTGTGTTTTCAGGATTTTGAGTTTTCAGTATTTTGAACTTTCAGAATTTTGGTCTCAGGATTTTGGTCTTCAGGATTTTGGGCTTTCAGGATTCTATAGCGCTCCCAAGGAAAATAGGTTTGTACTTCAGGTGGTACACTAGATTGCTTTGATGGCCATTCAGCATTACTGTAGTGACTGAGCTTTTGCAAAACTGGATCAGTTTCTGCGTGATCTCTCAACTCATCAAGCCTAGTGGTAGAAAAATTACACACTGCCATCAAGTCAAAGTCAAAATTCTCTGCATCAAGCTGTTCCGTGGTATTTCTGGGCAATCTGGATATGGTATCAGCTAGATAGAGTAGTTTGCCTTTTGTATAGACCACTTTGAAGTTGTACTTTTTCAATTTGAACATCATTCTTCATAATCTTGCTGGAGTGGAATGCATAGGCTTCTTTAGATTAGCAACTAGAGATCGGTGGTCAGTTTCAATCTGAATAGCTTGACCATAAATATAATCATGAAACTTGGAACATGCAAATACTATTGCCAAAAGTTCTTTCTCAATTTGAGCATATTGCATTTCAGTTTGAATAAGTGTTCTAGATGCATAGGCTACTGGTCTGCCCTCTTGAAGAATAACTGCACCAGGACCATGTTTTGAAGTATCACAGGAAAGAGTGACTGGTTTATTTACATCATAGTATCTTAATGTAGGTGAGGTGGCAATTTTCTGTTTAAGGTCACCAAATGCCTTCTGGTGCTGTTCTAACCATGACCATGCAACATTTTTTGCATGTCTGCTCTCTTAAAGCTGCTGTCAACTCACTGAAGTCTGGTATAAACTTGCCTAAATAGTTGACCATGCCTAGGAAATGTTGTAGAGCTTAAATATTGTCTGGTGCTGACATCTCAAGAACAGCTGCTTTCTTGGTCGGGTCTGGTCTCAAACCAGTACTAGTAAATAATTGAACTACATGTGTAATTCTGGTAATCTGTCTTTGCACTTCAGAGGACTGAGGTCCAAATTTACTTCACATGCTCTGTTTAGAACTCTCTTTAGGTCTCTGTCATGCTCTGCTTCACCATTGCCTCCAACGAATAAATCATCTACTATTATGGCACTAGGATAACCTGAAAAAATATGCTCCATTGCATGCTGGAAGACTTCACTTGCAGAATTTATTCCAAATGGCATCCTTAAGAATCTGTACAATTCGGTATTAGAGCTGTGACCTTTTCGACTGCACGTATTGGATGATGCAGTCTCTTCAATGCTTTTGTTCAAGTCTCTTGGGTCAGTACATATTCTGATTTCATCTGAGCCTTTTTTGTGAGCTGCTACAATAGACGACACTCATTCAGTTGGTTCTGTAACTGGACAAATTACACCTTGCTGTACAATTTTATCCAAATGAGCCTTATCTGCATAGGTATTGGAACTCTTCTTGCTGGTCTGACTACTGGAGTGAACTGTGGGTCTAACTTCATGGAATACAACACTGGAAGCTTTCCCAACTTGTCATCGTAAACATCAGCATACTCTGAGAAAATGGCTTCAGAAAAATTGGAACTAGGATATGCACTTATGTGATGAACTTATTTGGTAAAAGAAAGCAGATTAATTCTCAAACTATCTTTGAGACCCAATAAAGACTGCACTGGTCTTCGAACTACATAGAATAACAAGCTGTAACAGTTATTGACCAAATAACATGAAAGCATTACTGAGCCCTCTGTTTGAATTTC
This sequence comes from Protopterus annectens, assembly GCF_019279795.1. Lineage (NCBI taxonomy): Eukaryota > Metazoa > Chordata > Ceratodontiformes > Protopteridae > Protopterus > Protopterus annectens. Next base: position 534,388,605 of record NC_056735.1, read on the forward strand.
TTCACCTCCATAAGCAACAAGTTTTGTATTACTGGCCACATTGAGTTGCTCATTAGTTCTCACTTTAGCAAATGTGCCTGCTGATATAGCATTGCACTTTGAACCAGTGTCTACTTTAAGCTCTGTGGATTTACCATTGATCTTGACTGTACAAAGCACTTCACTCTTTGCCAATAAATTCAGTGTCAACTTTCTCACCAATTACTGATACACCATCTACAAAGAAAGCAGAATCGCAGTCTACTTGATCAACTTGCTTTTTTGTGTGACCTTTCTTTACAACTGTGTGAGGTTTACTTGATTTGCAAAACTTTTGAAAATGGTTCTTTTTTTACACTTGTGAGACTGCTGACCTAATGCTAAGCATCTCTCTCTTTTAGATTCATGATTGGCACCACCATTGCAATAGTTAACAATAAAGCTGGACTTGGGTTTTCCTGATTCATGCTTGTACTGCACTGAGGACCATGTTCCTTTAACTGAACTAGTCTTAGAACTTGTTGGAAAACTATGTGGTTTCCTTGGTGAGCCAGCAGGGGCTGTGGCTGCCATGTGCATAGGCCTACTTCTGTTTGCCATGTGTTGCATGCTATCTACATTTGCTCTGGAGCCGGCTGAACCCATGCTCTTGTCACTTGCAAGCATACTTGTGTGTTTTTCTGTCACTTCATGGAGTTGACAAATCTCTATGGGTTTACTCAATGTTAAATCACTGTCACAAAGCAAAATCTTTCTCACAGCAGCACTATTAATAGCACGTATGAGTCTGTCCTTTATTAACTCATCTTTTAAGTCACCAAACCAACACATTTTGGCTTTGTTTCTTAGGTCAGTAATGTAAGCTGCAAATGTTTCCCCTGGTTTCTGATCTCCATGTAAAACAAATGTCTCTCTAATGTAATATTTGTCTGGGGGTTGCACATTTCTCTGAACTTGTGCTTCAAACACTCAGGGTCTTCCCTTGATTCAGCCAGTACAACAATATGACAATTTTTACCTTCTCCCTCATATACTGCTAGTACATACACAAATGAACGCTCTCTTTCTGTAGCCTCAGACCCAGCTAGGTTTAGCAAAATGAATGCCCTGGTGCATGCATCTTTATCTGAATAAGCCGCTTGTATAAAAATATCATACTCTTGCTTAAATATTCTCCAATTCTCTGCAATATTCTGATCAAAAAAATGATAAGGCCTTTCAAAATCTGTCTGCCATATTAACACATAACAATGAAGGGTTTTGCAAATAAGCACAAACCCATACACTTACATATACGCCCAAAATTTGTGCCAATACTTGTAACTTTGCCCAATAGCAGAATAAGCCTCTGTATAACTGAACTTTGTGAAATAAGTCTCTCAGGCACTGTAATACTCCTTGAAATCACTGTATTGCAAGAAATCACCTCTTATCAGTGTAAGAAACATGTCAAATAACTGTACAATGCAAATAAACTGGGCAAGAGAAGCTCAGAGTCAATAAAATTTCAAAGTAATTGCACTTTGAGAATAAACTGTATACAGCACACTGAAATTTCCCCAAAATGGTGGTTCCTTGCTAGGCAATTCTTTACAGTGCAAGAAACACTCTGTAATGACGGCACTTTGCCAATAGACACACTTAGCACAAGAAACTTTTTAACATGGCTATACTATAACTGTACTTTACAAAATAGTTGCACTTTGCATACAAGTAAATGCTTTGGAATACATGCACAGTAATAAGCAGACACTGTAAGCACTTTTTGCACACTTTGAGATAGTTTGAATAACTCTAGTTATGCCCTTAATACAGTACAAAGTCGTAGGGCAAGATTCACGAAGCCTCCGTGTAAGAGTTAACAAGTCTTACACGGAGGCTGCAGTTAAACGGGGTGATGTCAGGATGCCAGGCATATTCATGAGGGCATGCTGAATCACACCCTAGGCTAACACGGTCCATGTAGCAATGTAGGGGGTGTGTTCGCATGGCGAGTCCGGCAAAGGGACATGCCCCCAGAAGAATCACAGTCCCAAAAGGAAACTCCCATGAGTGAGTCTGCGGGAATGTCAAGAAACACAACAGCATACATGCCCCCACAGACTATTAACCCAACTGAAATGTAAAACGTAAAAATGAACAGTTTATTTTTTTATTTAATTTCAAAAATGTTTGCCCGTAATTGCGCTCGTTTGTGCGGGTGTGCCCTGCGCTCAGCCACAGTTAGCAGTCATTGAAAAAGCATATAAGATCTAAATATGCAAAATAAGCCAAGTAGCAATAGTGTAGCGGTAGAGTCGTCGGCCAAAGAGGAGATAGTCACGGTTCGAGCCCCAGCAACATCATTTTTTATTTTTTGTGAAATAAGCACGAAACAATCCCCTGACATATATGTATATATATATATATATATATATATATATATATATATATATATATATATATATATATATATTTATATATATAATTATAATTTAAGTAAAATGCAATGAAATGGGCCATGTTTTTATGAAGAAATCTGACACAATAAAAAAAAAAAATAGTTTATAAGTGCCCATAGCTGAGCAGCGCTCTAGCAAGCTGAGTATGTTTGCCCGTAGGTGATCAGTGGTTTAACAGGTGTAATATGAGTGCACGGAGTTGAGCAGCACTTTAACACGCTGAAACTGTGTGCCCGTAGTTGCACAACATTTCTCACAGCGTAATATGCGTGCTCATAGCCAAATCACGCGTTAACCAGCGTAACCCATTTGCACAACTGGCTTACTGGCGGGCAACATTGAGCAACCTGTATGAAAGCCGCCTTTAAACAGACACACCTCCTAGCCTGTCTAGACAGTAGTACAATACATAAAAAAAGCAATGCCCAGGCTCGAACCCAGGATACTGTGCATCATAGTCAAAGTACTGAACCACTAAGCCATGACAGCTGTACTGAAAAATGCAGTATTAGCATATATATATATATATATATATATAGGAATGAATGGAAATAGAAGTATGACAAAGCAGGTTTTGTGAAGCTGATACAATTCCAAAATGGCCAATCACAGATAAGTGCGGGAAAAATGGCATATATAAGCCCCATAGGTGGGAATACATAGCATAACTGATTGTGGAACCTATTTGCAGTCAGGATGGCAGGTGTAGGAGAGGGTAGTTGCTTCCGAGCACAGAGATGGGGTGTTCAGGAGTCCAAATACATGGTTTGGCTTCTAGTCCATGATCATGAGGCTCAAGTCATGCAGGGCCAGGTTCTGTGGGGTGCGTATAAGGCAGAGGCATGGAACCGGTTGGCACATGATCTCACCAGTGCCACAGGCATACCAAGGACTGGTGAACAGGTCCATCACCACCATGCGGACCTGAAGAGACGGAAGCAGGATCAACTGAGCCGTTGGATCCAGGAGGCCCGGCAAATGCCCAACGCCCCACTACTGAGTAAGTATCCATGTAATTATGTATGTAAGGAATTATCCTAGCTGATATTATGGAGATGTATGTTCCAATATTATTTCATTTATATTACAGCTGCAGGTGTGCGTTCTGCGAATCGGCGAGCCTATGGTGATAGGCTGGAGCGGTTGCACCACCAGGCAGGTTAGTAATTATATTTCTGTAATTGTTATACAATATAAGTGAGACAGCTTGTAAAAGAGTTCACTGTAGTTACATATTAATAAAGTTCAAATAACACTAGAAGAAAGATTCTGCTAGTACTGTATGATTAGATAAGTGATGCAGCCTGTAATCCAGAAATAAAAATTAAACAAGTCTGAAATAGTGATTACCCACCTGAATTGTAATATCAGATAACCTGCTGCAGCCTGAAAATCAGTGGTAAACAAGCTAAAGACAATAGACATGTGTCAAATACATCCCCTTTGAAAATCTGCTATATGAAACAAGTGAGTCTGTTGGAAAGCATTGTTGTAATCAAGTATGACATGTTAATAATGCCTAGAATAAAGTACCATCTTGCATTGTAAAAATAAAACAAGTGAGAGTGTGAGAAAGAGGTATGAATCGACCAAGAAAGCTGTTATAACTTCTGAATAAAGTATACTGCAGTCAGTACATAATGAAATGAATGAGACAGCCACAACCAAAAAGTGAAATGCTTGAAATAAAGTACTGAAGCTGGAATGTGTCTGTCCCACAATTTGGATATGTTGCTGTACCCTTGCAATATGGAGATAGCATGGTTGTATGAAATAATGAACATCCACAGTTGTCTAGAGCCATATAAATGAAATGTAGCAGGACGCTGTACCTGAACATAGCCAGATATGAATGTGTATGAATAAAAATGCAATGTATATTAATGTAGCAGTAACAGTCCCATCACCAACATTCCTAAGGATACATATAGGAAACTGTACTAAGACCTGTAGGGTATATATATATCTGCAGCTACTAGAGATGTACAGCATATGTATAGGTAGTTGAAGTTGTTAATGAAATATTTCTTCACCCTACCCTATATTCACAAATAATGCCATTCCACAACAAACTGGGTATGTGTATTCACAATTAATTCCTATGGACATTTGTCCTGTTGGTTCAAACATATTTGCACGTACATTGCTGCATGTGCCCTGTTCACAAATCCAAACCTGATGGCCTGTTGCCATCAATCAACCCTGCATGTTGTTGGATTGTGTACTGTTGTTCAAAATATGCATGTGTTATGCTTGCTGTTCAATGTTTGGAATTCATGGGTGTTTGGTTAATGGGAATACTGATGCATGCTGTTACAACTAATTTTGAATGGTATTGTTTGTTACTAACCCAAAATGTCATAAAATATTTCTAAACATAGGACAACAGGGAAGGTGGTTTCCAGCGGACCCACCTCTCCCACCTCAGCTGGTGAGTGCACCTGGCACTAGTGCCCAGGCCGGAACCTCCTCTGGTGGCCCTGTGCCACCTTCGGGTGTAAGCACTGCAAGGGATGGGGCTCGTCCCCACTCTGCAAGCGTGGCCGGAGGAAACCGTCCACTCACCCTCCAAAGTGTCTGGTCTGTGGTGCGTAGCGAGGTCAGGCATTCTGTGCTTGAACCCCTACACCAGCTTGAGGATGGGGTGACACAACTCAAGGGTGTCCCTGCTGCCTGTCCTACACAGCCCCCAGCACAGCCCCATCCTGTGCTGTGAAGGCACAGTGGTAACTGCCCATGGGTGGGGATCTCAGTTCCACTGTTGCCATCTGTGGGCTCATGGGCTCGCGATATCCCAACATCCACCCCCGTCAATTGTTTGTCTTGTCTGTTAACCTCGCCTACCTACCTCTCCAAATATACCTACTTCCTGTACCTCACATTCCACTCTCACCTGAAAAAAATAAAAAAAGGGCACTCTGTTTCCGCAAAAAAATTACTCCCCATACATAGCTGCCCATTTTGCAGACATGTCTGCTGGACATGTGAACTGGTAATTACAATTGGCTGTACAACATATTTTGTTGTCCTCACCCCTTTCTCAGGGGTGGAAGGTTTCAAATTTCACATCAATTACACACATATGCACAGCTGTTGCTGATGAAGAAATGGGCAGCTATGGGCCTTTCCTACATCCTTCCTGCAAAACCCAAGCTTGTTTTCCTACTGTCCTATCCTCTTTGTGCCCCCTTTTTCACCACTTTCCTATCTCCCCATTTTCTTTTCTTTCAAAGAAATTAGCGCAGGTGTGCGCGACAGTAAGCACTTTTAAGCAGTTGTAAGCGGGTGTGTGCTTGTGTGCGCTTAGCTAAGCGTGTGTGCTCGCGAAGCTAAGCGACAGTGTGCATGCGTGAGCTCTGCGCAAACCAGTGTTAACTCACTTACAACTGCTTAAAAGTGCCTTAGTCACTCTGAATGACAAGGCCTGTAGTCTGCTCAGCAGCAAAATAAAATTCCTCTGTCAGTCTCGAACTCAGGACCTTGGAAACACTAGTCTGCATGACTTACCACTAAGCCACGACTGATATACAAGAACATTGTGCTGAAAGCAATATATCATGAAATAGTAGGACTGAATGTAAAGGAAATATAAGAAGGCTATTACAGAAAGATTTTCTTGTATCTTTACTGGCAATTCTTGTGGATTTGTATAACATTAGTGTGATAAGAGAAACAGCCATGCTAGTCGGTAGCTAGTAGGTAATAATGTGACAGTAGCATCTTGCAAACCACACACACTATCAGAGCAGGATAAACACTGCCATATTTGAACAAGTAAGAGGCCAGACCTCGCAAATGTGACTGATTTACAGGGATGTCCCTGATTTGAAAACAAATGTTAACTGTGCCCCACTGACTCCCTGTGAAATGTACTAACAGTAGGGAGAAAGGTGTTTTACCCACGTAATGGTAACTGTCAACTACTGAAAATATGCACTACTTGCATGTCAGAAATGGTGTAGTAATATATATGCTCAAAATACCCCACAGTCACAACTGCAGAATATCTGAAATATATCACGGGTGTATCCCACTGATATGAACCATTCCCTGAGGCTGATAAAAGATACACCTGAGAGTATTTGAGGCCTGCAAGTGTCACAAACTCACAGGCATATCATTCTGTCTGCTGTCACACACTCTGTGAATAGCTGTAGAATAGCTTCCACAAGCACACCCACATGTAGGTGTACAACCCACAAATATCAAAGGAGGTATCCAACTAATAAAATAAGGACAGTATAGCAGTTTACAAGCACTGCATGTGCCTGCTATCCATAACTGTTAGTACAAAGTACAAGGCCCCACTACTGCTCAGCAGCAAAATAAAATACCCTTGTAGGTGTCAAGCCCCACACCTTGGCCAGACCAGACTGCATGCAGTACTACCAAACCACAACAAACATATAAGGAATTACTGCTGAAAGAAATATAGCAAGCATTACAAGGAGTGAATGTAAATGTAAAATAGGAAAGCCATAGCAACACATTCCAGTAAAGACACCTAGCAGGCATTCAAGGAGTGAATGTAAAGGCCAAATAGTGAAGCCATAGCAACAAATTGCAAGAACCACTGCTGTAAACCAGTTACTCCACAAGTCCCACAGGAAAGCACATACTCCCATTTAAACAGTATTAGTATCATTAGGGATAAAGTTAACATACACACTGAGAAGAATAAACTGGAGGAACAAATAGTCAGGTGTCAGTACAACATGCATGTCAGTGCCTACAACACAGCCTGAAATATGAGAGACATACCAACCTTTACACTCACACAACAGTGTCCACAGCATACCAGCATGGTCCCCACCTTGAAAATCTGAAAGGGCTACGCCTACCTAACCTAACATTTTGTAGCACTGTCCTGAAATCACAGTGAGAACTGCAATTACCACACAGCAGGCTGCATGCAATTAGCAAATGCTGGCTAACAATTGTTGCAGAGGCCATCACATGCACATGTGCATATACCTACAAAAGCAGCCTGTACTCCCAATCCACACATGCAATACTTTCACTGCAACATCCGGAGGGAGAGACAGAGAGAGAGAGAGAAACAGAACAACTGAAAAAGAGAAACAGACAGCCACCAAAAATAAAGCAATACAAAACAGCAAGCTAACCAGCAGCAAGCCATCACAAACAGCAGTGACAAACAAAGGTAATATAAACTAATAATGTAATAGTCTACATACTGTGAACCCTCTATATGTGTTAGCAGTCTGTATCTATATATATGAAGATGTGCATAGGGCAGGGACATATTGCAACTGTTAGTGATGGCTGGACATACATATGTATGTAAAGGATGCTATGTGCACATATCAATGTAGGTTGTAGTGCAACGTACAATGTAGGTTGTACAGTAATGGATGTTTAGCAGTATGTTAGTGTGTGCATTCGTATGTGTAAATAAAAAGGTAAATATATATATATATATATATATATATATATATATATATATATATATATATATTATATGTATGTATATTTATATATGTATCTATATATAATATGCATATATGTATACATAGATAGAGAGGGATGTAGAAATAGATAGACCCAGAATGATACCACAGTACAAGGACAAAATGAATGACTTCAACAATTGGCTAAGCTTCTGATGTCATTCTAAGGGGATCCAGTATTTGTCTGCCTGGGACGACCTGATCGACAGTCCACGATGCTTTGCCAGAGATGGCCTGCACCTGTCGCCCTTAGGATTCCGGATACTGACTAAGACTCTTGCCACCCCTATAGTGCCTTTTTCAGGCAAGGTTCAAATGACAAATTCACCACTGTAACCGGTGACATCTGTGACATCTGTGCCGTGACAGAGACCTGGTTGAGAGAGCACCCCTGCATTATCAGGCTTCAATTCATACCACACCTTTTGGCCACCTAACCCAGAAAGAAGCACTAAAGGCGGAGGCATGTCCATATTCATTAAGGATATCCACACCTCCAGGCTAGTTGCACAGCATAATGCATCTGAGATTATCCAAGTGCAACTAACTCAGGGCAAGATCGCAATCCAAATTGTAGCTTGCTACAGATCCCCCACCATGCCCCAGGATTTGTACTCCTCATTTCTTGATACACTGGAAAGTATTAGGGTAAAACCCAACACCCTAATAATGGGCGATTTCAACTACCCCACCATTAACTGGGAAAACTACTCATGTACCAACTCTTTTGCTCAACGTTTTCTAGAATTCATAAATACCAATGCCTTGGATCAACTTATTCACACCCCCACCAGGGGCAGCAATATCCTAGACTTGGTCATCACCAACATGTCAATTCCTCATTGGTCAGATCCGATCACAAGGTAATCAGCCTAGATATCCACATCCCACCCCCAGCCCCAATTAGGGAAACCATCATAACAAACTTCTCAAAAGCCAACTTCACACTTCTTAAGACAGAAGTGGCAAACTTCATGACACCCATGCAGACGGACAATAGAGGTACGACTGCCAAATCCTACACAAATGCACTTAATAAGCACTTACACGAGTGCATGGATCATGCAATCCCTAATAGAACCAAGATGTTATCCTCCAGACAAAGGAAGCCAGTCTGGTGGTCCTCTACCATAAACAAATGCTACAACAGAAGAAAGAAACTGTTGCAAAAATAAGTAAAATCCCATGACTGGAGGAACTCCCTGGTTAACCTCAGTAAGAAGCTGAGATCCCTCATAAAATCCTCCAAAGCTAGTTACGAAAACAAAATTGCCACTGACTCTAAAGACAACCACAAAGCATTCTATAGCTATGTCAAGAATCTAAATGGGAACACTCAGATCTGCTCTGAGTTACAGCGTAATGGCACTAAATATACAGAACCAACTGATATTGCCAACATCCTGGCAGATAGGTTCAGTGCTAACTTCACCCCCCTCTCACCCCCTAGAGGGCCCATCTCTATACTGGAAGAATGCAAAGTTCCTATAATCACGTCTGCACAGGTAAAAAACACACTCTCCAAAGCCAAGAACACAGCATTCATGGGACCTGATAATATCCCAGGCTGCGTTCTACACGAACTACAGAATGAACTGGCACCCTACCTAAGTACCATGTTCAATCATAGCCTCACCTCAGGTTTTGTACCCACTGAATGGCACACTGCGACACTTATCCCACTCCACAAAGGGGGAGCCACGACGGACCCCGGTAACTACCGCCCCATTAGCCTGATGAGCCTGGTCTGCAAGGCCATGGAACATATCATCATGGAACTCATAAACAAAGACTTTGGTAATCTCCAAACTCTGGACCCTACTCAGTTTGGATTTGTAAAAGGCAGATCGTGTCTCCTAAACCTGATTGACTTCTTTGAAGCAGTCACCAAAGCCATAGATGATGGTAAAATGGTTCACACAGCTTATCTAGATCTCGCCAAGGCTTTCAACACCATCCCCCACTCTGGAATTATAGATAAGCTCACTAAACTAGGTATAAATCCCTATGTCATAAGATGGGTTGCCAACTGGCTCATGGACAGAACCCACACTGTGAAAGTAGCGTATTCCAAATCCGACATCTGACCAGTGACAAGTGGAGTACCACAGGGTTCAGTCCTGGGTCCTCTCCTGTTTGGTATCTACTTTTATGAAGTGCAGGCCAACACAGAAGGTCTTTGGCTAACAAAGTTTGCAGATGACTGCAAACTAGGAGCCATAATCGCAACTCCTAACGATGTGGACAAACTACAAAAAGGCCTCACTGAGACAGATACCTGATGTCAAAGCCATGGCCTGAAGCTCAATGCCAAAAAGTGTATTGTCATCCCCTTTGGTAAAAACTCTGTACCCATGAACTACCACATAGCTGGTAGTCTACTTAATGCCAAAAATGTGATAAGATACCTTGGGACACAGGTGGACCGTAGTCTTTCCTTTGATAATCACATCGCCACAGTAGTCGGGAAATTCTTCTACGTGGCTCATCTCATCACAAAAGGATTCTCATCCAGAAAAAAGAGGTCATTGTTCCCCTCTACTCATCACTTATTAGACCCATTATAGAATACAACACCCCTTTTGGTATGTACCTCACAAGACAACTACAACAACTGGAAAGACCACAGAAATACCTCACAAAGGGGATTACTGGCCTCAAACAGATGCCCTATGCAGACTGCCTCAAAAAACTACAGCTGGACTCCATGGCATATCGCCTACTCAGGGGTGATCTCTGCCTAACATACAAAGCTATGTCAAACCCAGAGCTGTTGGACATGATCCACTTAAAAAAATCCCAATCCCTCTGAGCTACATGCTCTAGGGACCTTAACCTTGTCACCACAATAAACAGAACATGCTGGAGGGATAGATTTCTGTCCCAGAGACTTCCCATACTCTGGAACAGACTACCTATCTATGTCAAACAGAGCTCCTCATTAGCACTCTTCAAGAAAGATCTTGATGATTGGATGGGAAATGGGAAATTCACACCGGGAATCACTTCTGTGGCTCTGCTCGACAGGGGCATAGGAAAATACTTTTCTTGGGTGGCGAAAGCCAGGGTACATTTATTGGCTAGGCTTGTATGGGCCCTAGGGCTGATAGCCTAGTACCTACCTATGAACTTATGAACCTATGAACATATATAGATAGATGGATAGAATATGTATATACATATATTATGTAATAGACACATACATATATAGATATATATATAGATACATACACATATACAGACAGATAGGAATGTCTACAGATATGTATGTATATGAATATCTCTCTCTCTCTCTCTCTCCCCCCCTCTCTCTTTATATACATATATATATATATATATATATATATATATATATATATATATATATATATATATATATATATATATATATATATATATATATATATATATATATATATATATATATACTGAGAGAGGCACATGTGTGCAGATGTATTGCAACAGGTGCCTGGTGGATACAGGAGTACCATACCCCATTCCAAAACACTTACACCACTAACCACCACATATGTGGTTGCCTGCCTACTACTGGATGTGTCAGGAGGGAACATGGGAAACAAGTGTACAATAGCCTCCCCTTTGATATTCACAGTGGCACACCAGTCTTGTAATACCTGTACATGGTACATGTCAGCAGAAATGGTGTGTCAGCTAGTGAAATGTAGGTCACTGTACCTCTCTACACCTCACAATGACCTACACGGTATGTACCTCCCATGACAACTACAGAAAGGGAGAAGGACACAGTCATACCTAACAAACAGTGATAATGCCCTCAAACACATTACCTATGCAGAGTGACTGACAAAACCACAGATAGAGTGCCTCTCAAACTACCTACACAGAGGTTACCACTGCCGGACATACATAGTTAAGTCACACCCCATAACAGTTGTCCAACAACCATGGTAACACCTCACAATATCCCCAGCCTAAATGACCTATGTCTGTCATCCTTGGCACCGCAGTAAAGAGAACATGGTGGAGGTACAGGTTCCTACCCACAAATAAGCCATACCCTGGAGTAAACCACCCTACATTAAGAAGCAAGGCTCTCCATTAGTAGATGTCACACATACCCCTGTCGAATGTTATGCAGATAGGTAGTATGCCATATGAATCACCCTGTGTAACTGTTTGACAGGAGCAAGTACAATCACATTACATGTGTCCCAAGGGGCAGGGTAGCATAACAGTATGCTGCTGTAGGCCCAGGCCCAATAGCATACTACCTGCCTATGACACAATGCACGCACACATGTACTCATTGCAATACCAACTATGTGAGGTGGAATGAGTGTGCCACTGACTGTGTGCAAGGTCTATAATGGTGTGATTGCTCAGCATGACATTGTGTCTGTCATGGTAGTGTGTGTCCTTGGTGTGAGGCCAGAGAAAGATGTGTCAGGTATTGAGATACAAACATACTACATTGTCATATGTTGTGCTGTGGTTCCCTGTATGTGACTGTGGTGTAGGTATGGTTATGGCAACAAAGACTACGGTGCATTATCAGTGAAATTTGTACTGTGCATTGCATGCATTGCATGGGGGTTGACAATGTTCCCCATACATTACCTTGATACAAATCCCCAGTGTGAGGCTGTGCATTGGACCTCAAACAGTGGGCCGACTGCTGGAGTATACTTGTTTGTTGTATGGAGTGTGCCAGGCACTGTCACAGAGTTGTCATCTGAGCACTGATATGTGGTCATTTACATGTGTATCCCCCAATAGACAGACAGATGCTATATATGGCAGTTCAGTGATATCACTACAGTAGAGTATTATGTGTGCCATATCACTTGCTCACATATTTTTCTTTTCCTTCCAGGGCAATGGTGCACCAGTGCAACCCCATGTACTCTGCTGCAGAGGAAGAGGAGATACACCAGAGCCTGGTGCGGGATTTTGCCACACTCTTTTCCCGCACCAGCCAGAACCAACAGGAGAGGGCTGTACTGTGGCAAGACCTTGTCCATCGGGTAAATGACATAGGCATGCATAACCAGACATATGAGCAGGTACGCCATCATTGCAGTGATTTAATTTGAAATGTCCATCAGCGTGCGTCTGATATCCACAGGCAACAGCTTGCCACAGGTGGTGGGGCGGCTATACACCCCCCCTCACCAGACTGGAGGGGCTCCTCCTAAGTGTTATGGCTCCAGCCCAACAACAACAACATCTGCACACATGTGTAATGATGGAGGCTGGAGCTACCCAGCAGGAGGACTTCGAGCGTGCAGGTAACATGCCATATCTATAGTTGACTGTTCTCTACACTGGTAGTTTATGCATGTGTGAGGTGTGTACTGTGTTTGCAGCTATTATCCTGGTAATTATTGTGCAAGAGTGATATTCTCAATATCGGCAGTAGACCTGTGAAAGCCAACTGTTATACTACTGAACTGTATCATACTTACAATATCAATGGTACAGTTGTGCCCACTGACAATAAATGTCTTATTTGTGAAGGTCCCTCTGGTGTAACAGCAAGGCAGCCAATCCATGCTGGTGAGTGTGTAATAACAATCCTTTAATACTAATGATAATAATAGTAATAATACCCTAAAATGGTATTGCTATGTGTTTGATTGCAGGTGTGTTTGTGTCTGTGTGTTTGTATCTCATGTACTGAGGAGTGTGAATGTGTGCATGTGTGAATGTGTGCATGTGTGTATGTGCCCATGTGCCCATGTGTGCATGTGCCCATGTGTGCATGTGTGCATGTGCCCATGTGTGCATGTACCCATGTGTGCATGTGTGCATGTGTGCATGTGCCCGTGTGGGCATGTGTGCATGTGCCCATGTGCCCATGTGTACATGTGTGCATGTGCCCATGTGCGCATGTGCACATGTGCCCATGTGCCCATGTGTGCATGTGCCCATGTGTGCATGTGTGCATGTGCCCATGTGCCCATGTGTGCATGTGCCCATGTGTGCATGTGTGCATTTGTGCATGTGCCCATGTGTGCATGTGTGCATGTGTGCATCTGGGATAACATTGTATACACATTGTAAACTGTGTTTCCTGTCTTCCTCTCACAGGTTCTGGTGCTGCTCTGGTGGTGTGCAGCAGAGAACCTGAATCTGCTGCTGGGGATAGTGATAATGATGATACCTGTGTACTGGCACAGGGAGGTGTGACAGGGCCCATTGTTGGTCAGCCAATCGACAGTACACAGCTGTCAATCCCATCAATGCAAACAGTCATCCTGCCAATACATCCATTGTCACCAATATCCCTAGGTGATGGACAGCATACAGTGGGCATTGACCAGGGTAATGTGGTATCAGTGGCACATGCATCCCCTCACAGCAGCCATGGCCAGAGTCCTGACATGGTACCACACAGGCAGATGTCCAGGGGTTCTCGTGGGAGCATCTTTGGTCATACTGCCCCTGTCAGATGTGCCCACAGAGGTCTTTCAACCTCAGCTATGTCCCAGGCTGTAATGCAGGCACAGTCACGTATGGAACGGTACACCAGACAGAGTCTGAGGGAGCTGAGAGCAAATCGCACTGCTATGAATGACACTATACGTGATGTTGCGGCTGCCATCTGTAATTTCACGGAGGTCATTGACAGACATTGGGGGGACACATTAGATCTGTTCCACAACTATATGTCCATGAGCCAGGGCAACGCAGGATGGTTGAGGCATCAACGTGGATGTATTCCAGCAACAGCAGCAGCTGGCAGTCGTCGCAGATGACAACAAACCCATGGCCGCTCCCATAGTGCCAGTACCAGCCCAAGCAATGCTGGGTCTGTGCTGTCATCAGACCGCCCTAGGAGACCACGTGCACGTGGCTCTGGACAGTCCCAGCAGGGACATGTCTCCAGTCATCAACCAACTGCTTCTGATGACAGTACCCAGTATGGCTTAGTACCTGATACTGTCCATAGCACCCCTGCCAGGCACAGGTACCGTGTCCGTGGCCAGAGACAGTGATCTATATGACCTGGCAGGTACAGTCTGTGGCTGTCCACAAACACCTGTATATAGCAGCCACAAGGTGGAACTGTGTGCATGCATACACACATGCATAATGCTAACACCTAGGGCTAACACATACACGCACACACTGTATCAACATTGCCCCATCTTCTACGGTTGTCCCTCACTAACACACACACACACATACATGTCGATTGGTTGTATCAGTGGCAGACTCAGGCATACCAAGTACACACCCTGTGCATATGATTAAACTGTGCCACCTCCTGCAATCTGTAACATTGATGCAGGACCGGTTAACATGGTGCTGATGCACAGGGTGACTACACAGAAGTGTAGTAATATTATCATGTTGTCAACTGTACAGTGTAATGATATCATTGTGGGTATATCCCAGCATTCCTGATGCATTAACAGTATGATTGTCATTGTATTGCTTGGTACACTCCTATTAATTACCATAGTGTAATGTCTGCACATCTTTGCATTCTGGTGGTAAGGCTGTAAACAGAAGGCCAACTACATAGGTAGCACAGGGGATAAGAAAATGGAAGTAATGATACTCAAAGATGGACATGTAAACCACAAGATGCATGCAGTACAACCTCTACTCTGCATGGAGAATGTTGATATCTGTGCAGTAATAGACAACAGGTTCAGGACTCCCAAGAGCACCCTAGCACTACCAGGTTACACCTCATACCATAGGAAAGAAAACAACTGCCAGTATATCCAAACGTTTATTCCACTTGCTTCTCTCTCTCTAGCGCCTCGGCTTCAAAAAGCCTTCAAGGAGTACCTCACAGTAAAAAACAAGTACCTTTTATACACACCTTCATTAATTAATTATTCAATTAAAACTAAACAATTAGATACTAACAATGTAAAAACAATTATATATTCAAATCACACTCTTCCAGCAGCATTCAGTATTCAGACCCTTAGGAATCAAGGTCTGATATTTCAAAATAAAAATTAATTCTTTTTTCAAGAGTTCATATCTAATTCTATCTTCACTTACTTCTTGTATCATAATTTGTTCTAAAATAGATACCCTGAAGCTGTTACATTCAGAGTTATGATATTCAATAAAATGTTGTGCTAATGGACTTTCTACTTTCTTATTTTTTATATGTCTCAAATGCTCCATAATCCTGATTTTTAACATCCTTTTTGTTTGACCCACATAATATTTTTCACATCCACATCTAATAATATAAATCACCTTTTCTGTGGTACAGCTGAAATGTTTCTTTGGTATATAACTAATTCCATTAATATAAGGAAAATAATTTTCCACGTACATACAAATTTTACATTTCCCACATTCTTTTGTGCCTATGCTTTGAACAGATCTAAACAATTTCTGTCTAGGTAACTCAAACTTTGTATGTACCACTATATCTTTAACATTTCTACCTCTCCTATAACTAAATTTTAACATTTTAGTTGTCATATCTTTTAATTCTTCAAAATTCCATAAATATTTCCAAAAATGTGAAATGCATTTTTTTATATCTTCACTACATGTATTATATACAGATACCATATAAATACTATTGTCACCATTCTTGTCTTGCTCAAATTTATGTCTATTATAACCTTTGAAGTACCTATGATATCTTTTATTCAGTACTTTGTTTTTACTCCTATTGATCAACTGACTATCATAGTTCCTATTTTTAAACATTTCACATGTCTTATTTATCTCATCAAGAAATTCTTCCTCATTATTACATATTCGAGAAATTCTCAATAGTTCACTATATGGTATAGCTTCCATAACATGTTTGGGATGGCAACTATTTCCCATCAAAAACTGATTAATACTATCAAACTTTCTATGTATACCTGTAGCTACACATCTTTGCATTCTGGTGGTAAGGCTGTAAACAGAAGGCCAACTACATAGGTAGCACAGGGGATACGAAAATGGAAGTAATGATACTCAAAGATGGACATGTAAACCGCAAGATGCATGCAGTACAACCTCTACTCTGCATGGAGAATGTTGATATCTGTGCAGTAATAGACAACAGGTTCAGGACTCCCAAGAGCACCCTAGCACTACCAGGTTACACCTCATACCATGCTTGACAGCCCCAAAACACACAACTAACTATGACAGGAGGTGAGTCTCATTAAATGTCAGGGATACTGTGGTGGCAGGACAGGTAGCATACAGCCTACTAAGTTGGGAACTGCTGATTGAGGGATCAGTGTCTGTTATCCTAAATGTGTATTAGTTCTGGTTTAAGCACTTGGGCTTCAGGCCAGTTATTTTACATTACGAAGGTTCATGGTCTGCACTCTTGTGGGAGGAGAGGCTGGACTCTGCCCGTCTGAGCTGGGAATTTCTGGTTAAAGGCTTATAGTGCCTGCATATTTGAACTGTTTCTTACTGAAATTGGTATACCTTGTTTGCTGTAGCATAGACTATATCCATGCCTGCTGAATGTAGCTTTGTTTGTATGCTTGTTTGCTTGTTATTTCCCTGAAACACTAATTCCACCTGAAACGCAGCTTTACAGTGCCTATGTGGATCCCTAGTGACATCTGCATTGCTTACTGTACTTATTTCCTTGTTTCACTTGAAAGAAAGTTACTGTTTGTCATTTTTGCATTTAAGTTACCTGTAACACATTGCATTTGAGTTACCTGGCACTTGCTCACTAAAGCATTTATATATGCCAGCACTGACAAATTAAAAGCACTACACCCTCACAAACTCACCTTGAGTACCTTGTTCCCCATTGGCCCTTTTTGTTGTTAATTATAAAGGAATTCCCAATACTATTCTAGCATGTCCAAAGGTCAGTTGTCAATCTCCTCTCTGGTCCAGCTGGTGAATCTGGGAATCTAGAGGCAATGTTACAACTGCATCATGTACACAGACAACCCTCTCCTCCTCCCAACAAATTCCAACACATGTGAGAGATGCAACCATATAGCCAAACTACAGGCTAAGCTCTCTCAAAACAGTACTGGCAAAACCTGTCAGGAGGAGAAGGAAATCACAGTCACTACAATTCCAGTCTCACATAGACCTACCACGATAGCAATCCAAACAAATAAACACATGAAAACATACTCGGAGTCTCTAAATACAATACTGCCTAAGCAGCAGACACTTCCAAAGAAGACACACAAGCAACCGCTACCCCAGAACAGAACGCGTGCAACACATAGCTCACAATGCCAGTGTGCCGAACAGTCACAGCATGTATGGCTAAACAACACACCTGCTACACTTGTGATAGATGCCTCTATCGTCGGGTACACTGACGTCCCGCTCACCAGGCTGAACAAGGAGAAGGTCACAGTGAGATGCCTGTCAGGCGCTATGATCTGCCACATAACACAAGCACACAGGTCACTCCAAGGCATGTACAAATATGACTCAGTCCGTGTCCATGCCAGTGTGAATGACCTGAGACGTACCTCCCTGGACTACATGATAAGAGACATAGAGGAGCTCTCTGAGCATGTGGCCCAGACTGGTATGAACCTGACCTTGAGTAGCATCTTACCCTCACCAGGACTGATGCCAAAATATGTAGACAAGATGATCAATTTCAACAATTGGCTTATGTTTCAGTGTCATTCAAAGGGGATCCAATGCCTGTCAGCCTGGGATGACATGCTCGACAAGCCACGATGCTTTGCTAGGGATGGCTTGCACCTGTCACCCATGGACTTTCTGATATTGACAAAGGCTCTTGCTATCCCCATAGTGCCTTTTCTAGGCAAGGCTCAAAAGACAAGACCACCTCCATAGGTATCACAAGGGATAGGAAACTAATAGTAATGCTACTCAATGCCAGCAGTGTAAACCTCAAGATGCATGTACTGGAAACTGTCTTTAGCATGGAGAACATCAATATCTGTGAAGTAACAGAATCCTGGTTCATGGCTCCCAAAAGCACCCCAGCACTGGCAGGTTATACCTCATACCATGCTTGTCGGCCCCAAAACTTGCACCAAAACAGAACAGGAGGGGGAGTATCAATATTCATCAAAGATACACACACCTCCAGGTTGGTAGCACAGCACAAAGAATCAGAGACTATCCATGTGCAACTAACAGTGGGTAAAACTGCCTTCCAATTCATAGCCTGGCACACACAACCCTCCCAAATCCAGGTAACCCACTTGGCCTACTTAAGAATACATGAATATCTGCAGATGTCTCCAAACAGCAATATATTGGGCAGCTTCATTTACCCATGCATAGACTGGGAGCATTACTGTAGCTCCAACACCCTAGGAGTAAGGTTCCTAGAATCCATACATTCAATTGCTATGGAACAACTTGTTACCACTCCCACAAGAGGGGAATGCATGCTGCACCTGTTCATCACCAACATGTGGACTATATGCTCCAGACCAGAAGTGTATCCCTCGCTGGTAAGATGACACCATAGACTACTCTCACTGTATATTCACATACCAAATGCAGCCCCTGCACAGAAAACCACAGTCATAAAGTTGTGTAATGCAAATTACATGTATTCACATGAGGCAGGCTTCACACATGGGAACTATTTAAGGTCACAGGTACATATGTCTATGTGGCACACACATACCTCATGTGTGCATTGACATTACTGATATGATCTATGTCATACAATATTAAGAGCAACACCCCACCCACATGGACAAACTGTGTGACAAAAACACACATGGCATTTGAAAGATTCAAACCCCTACATAACTATTTTAGGACACTTGAGAGAGATGCATTAGCAGAGCGCACTATTTGCATTCCTGGGAGATTTCCCCTCTCCTGCTGTACTTATAGGGTGCTGACATCATCAGCGTTTAGAAAGAGGAATGTGCATCATGTAGTGTGCTCTTCTAGTTGCCAAAAGGGACATTTCTTTCACACACACTAACCCCCCTCACCCAAACACACATTCAGCATTCAAACCCCTACCTAACTATATTATGACACTTGAGAGAGACGCATTAGCGGAGCGCGCTATTCGAATAACTGGGTATCGGTATTTCTCCTGCAGTATTTATAGGGTGCTGACATCATTATTTATATAGAAGTATGTACATCTATTGCTATCTGTCAGTTAGGGGGATAGCATATATATGCATTAGCAGGGTCAGATATGCACATCAGCACTGCCAGGTTATGTTTTATACCATGCTTCGTGACCACAGGACCTGTAACACACAACACAACCAGTTCAGACCACCCTCCCATATCCAGGACACACACTTTGCTTCCCTGGGAACAGTGTAGAATATGAAGGTGTTCACATACACCATTACAGTGGTTAACGTCAGATACAGGTATATTGTGTGGGGGAACTACTCAGGCCTCAACAACATCACCCTACAGCCACTACAATTTGTGAATCCATGTGCTATGGCAGGACCACTCACCACAGCCACAAGGGGGAATACATATTGGACCTGACCATCTGCAACATGGGGACTGTATGTTCCACACCAGAGGTAGACCACCATTGTTAATATCTGATCATACCCAACTTTCCCTGGACATCCATATCCCATCCCCACCCCCAGGTAAGGAAGTCACTGCAAACAAAGTATTTATCAAAAGCAGACTTTGCACTTGTGAAGACTGGGGTGGAAGACTTCAAAGGACCCATGCTGGGGGATTATACAGGCCACTCTGCATAATCCTTGACGATAGCATTCTATGAGCATCTGGAAGGTTTGCACTGATCATGCTATCCCAAATAAACCCATGACTCCTCCACAACAGGAGACCTGTCTGGTGTACACCAAACATATATAAGCTGTACAACAGAAGGATGGAGCTAATACATTACAGAGCAATATCCCACAGATGGAGGATGCCTCTGAACAGTATTGGCACGACACTTCAATCCCTCAAACTCATCACGTCAAAGTGTTGACAGTGACATTGTCCAGACACTGCAGATAAGGCTCCCCTCAGTCTGTAATTGACACCCAATTACTGTTATAAGTCCTTGCCAACCGTCTTCCAGCAAACACCAGCCACATGGATGTGACATTGCAAATTCAACCCCTGGGATCTCCACTGTGTCCCTGCTTGATGGAGGCACAGCACACTAGCCTTAAACGGTGCCTTCTGTGACCTACTTTACACAGACACAGTAGCCTACTGTACTGGGGAGGCAGATGCCAAGCAGACTCTGGCTAAGCTTGTATTCCTTAGGGCAAACAGCCTAGTATTGACCTCTACACCCATATATTTAACTTTCAGATGCACATGTTGCTGATAAACTGTTTGCAGGACTTTATTGCCATAGCTTTCCCTGTACCAGAAAGGCTCATCCAGACTCTGCTACACTTTGCTGTGAAGGAAAGATTAGTTTGCTGTTATTTTTTGTATTTCTGTATTGCCTTTCTATATTTTGAAAACTGTAGTTTGTTTTCTTTATCTTGTGTTTTGCTTGCATTCTGTTTTAAACAGCATATTAAAACTTCAAAATAGACCACAGCTCTCTCTGTTCTGAGTCAAGCAGAATTTTTCCCTCCCTCCCACCTATTTAAGTTGTCTTGTTAAATACCACTGTCTTTCTAGTTGCCCGCCTCTTATGTTAATCTGACCATATATCTCATTTCTCTCTACTTTCACCGGCTTATGTGAGTAATCACAAAACCATCACTTTTGAAATCCCACCCCTTCAATTATTTAAATTTATTGGCCATCCTACAGTATTTCATAGTACCAAAATACAAAAGTAACCACCCCTTTCAGTCCATCTTGCTGTTTTAAAATAGTAACTCTCCACTAAACCTTAACTTTTAAACAGGTAAAACTCAAGTTACCTACTTTCATATCTAACTTCTCTAGTGCACACTGCAGAGTGCATTCTTTTCAATCTTACCTTTAAGCATCCCTGTTACTAGCACTTTCTCTAATACCTAAAAGATCATCTCTACTTGACTCCAAGTAGACTATTCTCTATCTGTTAAACCTAGCACTTGCTCCTACAGTACTTATTACCTTGATACGACACTCTTATAGATAGCACCCCAAAAGGCAAAACCCCATTTCTCGGTCACCCACATCCCCCGAATCTCTTTTAAAGTTTTTGTCTAGTCCTTCTAGCATGTCGAGGATCAGTTGCTAGTGTCCTCTCCTGCTCAGCTGGTGAACCTGGGAATATTGAGGCAATGTTACAATTGCCTCATGTACACAGACAACCCTCTCCTCCTCCCACAAAACACAAATACATGCGAGAGATGCAACTATACGGCCAAACTGGAGGCTGAGCTCTCTCAACATAGGACTGGCAAGACCAGTCAGGAGGAGAAGGTTACCACACACACTATAGACCCAGTCTCACATAGTACCATCACAACCTCAAATCATACACATAAACACACAAAGACATACTCGGCGGCTCTGATCAAAAATCTACCAAAACAGCAGAGGCCACCAAAGCAGACACCCAAACAACCACCACCTCAGAACACAACACCTGCAACACATAGACCTCACAGTCAGAGTGTCAAACAGTCACAGCCCTTAAGGCCAAACACAATGCCAGACACACTAGTCATTGGTGACTCCATAGTCAGACACACTGACGTCCCGCTCACCAGACTGAGTAAGGAGAAGGTCACAGTAAGCTGCCTGTCGGGTGCTAGAATCCTCATAACGCAAGCACTCAGGTCTCTCAACAGCAGGTACAAATCGACTCAGTCATTGTCCACGCTGGTGTAAACGACCTGAGACACCTCCTTGGACTACATGAAAAGAGACATTGAGGAGCTCTCTGATTATGTAGCCCAGGCAGGTATGACCCTGACCTTGAGCAGTATCCTACCTTCACCAAGAATGATGCCACAATACAGAGATAAGATGATCAGCTTTAACAATTGGCTTAAACTCTGGTGTCATTCAAAGGGGATCCAATGTCTGTCTGCCTGGGATGACATGCTGGACAAGCCACGCTGCTTCAAGGACGGCTTGCACCTGTCACCCCTGGGATTCGGATATTGGCAGAGGCTCTTGGCACCCCCAGAGTGCCTTTTTTAGGCAAGGCTCAGATTCTACACCTACCCCCCTAGAACACAAAAACGGAAAAAAACTAAGGGTAATGCTGCTCAATGCCAGAAGTCTAAATCTCAAAATGCACGCACTCAAGGCCCTTCTCAGTATGGAGAACATCGATGTCTGTGCAGTGACAGAAACCTGGTTCAAGGCTCCTGAGAGCACCCCAGCACTATCAGGTTTTACCTCTTATCATGCGTTCCGGCCCCAAAATCCGGACAATAGCAAGAAAGGAGGGGTATCCATATTCATCAAAGACACCCACACCTCAAGACTGGTGGCAACGCACGATGCATCGGAGACCATCCAGGTGCAATTAACCATAGGCAAGACTGCTCTGCAAATTGTAGCATGTTACAGGCCACCCTCACAAACTCAGGAACCTCACATGGCCTTCCTGAAAACACTAGAGGGATAAATTTATCACCAAACACCATCATACTAGGTGACTTCAATTACCCTAATATAGACTGGGAACACTACTCAAGCCCAAACACCCTAGCCCAAAAGTTCCTGGAATTCATAAACTCAAATGCCATGGAACAACTAGTCACCATCCCCACAAGAGGAGAAAACATACTTGATCTCATCATCACGAACATGGGAGCACAATGTTCAACACCGAAGTATACCCTCACTGGTGAGATCAGATCACAAACTAATCTCGCTGGAGGTCCTCATCCCACCCCACCTGAAATAAAAAGACCACAGTAAAGAACTTCTCGAAGCCGACTTCACACTTCTAAAGACTAGTGTGGTCTCCTTTAAGGCCCCGAGCCATGGAAAACAGTACTCAAGCTGAATCACTTACAAATGCCTTCTACCAGCACCTGCAGGACTGCATGGATAAGGCAATCCCAAGCAAAACAAAGACTCTTTGTACCAAAGGCAAGCGTCCAGTCTGGTGGACCCCAGCCATAAACAAACTCTACAACAAAAGGAGGAAGCTACTACAAGATAGAGCAAAATCCTTAAAAGGTAAGACACCCTTGATCACTATAAGTAAAAAACTAAGAGCTCTCATAAAATCATCCAAAGCAAATTTTGAGAGAAAAATAGCTAAAGACTCAAAAGACAATCATAAGGCCTTCTTTAGCTATGTTAGAAACCTGGGAGGAACCTCCCAGATATGCTCAGAACTAGTTCAAAATGATGTGAAGATTACTGATCCTACAGACATTGCCAACATACTGGCTGACAGGTTCAGTGCAAACTTCTCCCCTCCCCAAAAGGAGAGATATCTATACCAAGCGATTGCAGCCCCCCAAACATCTCCAACGCCCCCCAAACATCTCCAACGCCCAAGTGAGAACTGCTCTCTCCAAAGCAAAAAACACAGCATCCATGGGACCTGATGGTGTCCCCGGCTGTGTGCTCCACGAACTCAACGAGGAATTAAACCCACAGCTCGGACAGCTGTTTAATCATAGTCTTACCTCTGGATACGTACCCAGGGAGTGGCGCACTGCAACTGTGGTCCCACTTCACAAAGGTGCCTCCACCAACCCTGGAAATTACCGCCCATTAGCTTGACAAGCCTTATCTGCAAAGCCATGGAGAGGATCATAATGGACCTCATAAATAAAGACATAGGGAATTTGCAGACTTTGGATCCATCCCAGTTTGGCTTTGTCAAAGGCAGATCATGCCTTCTAAACTTGGTTGACTTTTTCAAACAGTCACCAAAGCCATTGATGAGGGAAAGGCAGTCCATACAGCCTACCTCGATCTGGCGAAGGCCTTCGATACAATACCCCACTGGTATCATTGAAAAACTCATCAGCTTAAATGTTAACCCATACATCACAAGATGGGTTGCAAACTGGCTGAGTGACAGAACCCACAGGGTCAGAGTTGCTGGCCATGTCAGACTCAAAGCCTGTCACAAGTGGTGTACCACAGGGCTCAGTCCTGGGCCCACTCTTGTTTGGCATCTACTTTTCTGAAGTACAAGCAAACACAGGAGGGTTATGGCTGACAAAGTTTGCAGATGACTGCAAACTGGGCGCCATAGTAGAAAACACATCTGACACAGATATCCTTCAGAAGGGTCTCACAGAAATGGATAACTGGTGCCAGAGCCATGGCCTAAAGTTAAATGCCAAAAATGCATAGTCATACCCTTCGGGAAAAACAAGGTTACCCCTAGCTACCAAATAGGTGGCAATCCACTGAGCATAGAAGAAGTTATCAGGGACCTGGGGACCCAGGTTGATAGTAGTCTGTCATTCGACACCCATGTAGCTAAAGTAGTTAGGAAGACCTTCTACATTGCCCACCTTATCATGAAGGGATTCTCATCTAGATCAAGGGAGGTCATAGTCTCCCTATACTCATCACTCATCAGACCAATGATTGAGTACAATGCCCCATTCGAATGTATCTGACCCGACACTTGCAGCAGCTGGAGAGGCCACAAAAGTTCCTCACCAAAAGGATAAAGGGTCTCAAACATCTGTCCTATGCTGCCCGACTGAAAGAACTCCAGCTCTATTCAGTCGCCACCGCTTGCTCAGAGGTGACCTTTGCCTAACATACAAGGCCATGGCAAACCCAGATTTGATGAATATGCTTCACCTCAAAAATCTAGATCCGTCAGAGCCACAAGGGCGGGAGACTTAAACCTCGACACGGCTATTAATAGGACGCTGGAGGGATAGATTCATCACCCAAAGACTCCCTATGCTGTGGAATAAAATCCCGGTATATGTGAGGCAGAGCACCTCGCTGGCCTTGTTCAAGAGAAATCTTGACCAATGGATGGGAGATCGCAGATATACCCCAGGGATTACCTCAGTGTCACTGCTCAACAGAGGCACAGCAAAATAATGGGTATAGTTCCCCATACTAAAGGGGTGGCGTAAGCCACAAAACTATGGGCTAGGCTTGTAAATGCCCTCGGGCAGATAGCCTAGTATGAACCTATGAACCTATGAACCTATGAACTTGTGTATCTGTGGAAGATGTTTGAATATGAGAGGGTCCACTATTTATCTTATGTCTCTGTAGTCATTTAACTGTGTGCACTGGGCAGATTGCTGTATTGTGGTTGGTTCCTGGATTAACACATGCAAATACCAGATATGTGTGACCAACTGCTAAACTGAGACATGGCCTAAGTGTGTGAGCATGCCCAGTTCAGGCTTTCCATGTCTTGTTGCCTGACATATGTCTCATTTATCAAAGTGTGCGAGCATGCCCAGTGTGAGCTTTCCATATGTTGAAATCTGCAATCCACCACATTTGTGGTTGTGTGTGAACTTCAACAATATTTCACATTTATAGTTCTGTGTTGGGAGTCATGTTGTGTACTTACTGCCCAATTGCTTTGTGTCTGAACCCAACAGGGATTATACTGTGCCTGCAGGGTTTCCATGGGATAGTTTGCATACAGTTGTCAACATCCTTTCATACTGACCAAACACTGTAATATTGTATAGTGCACTGGTTCAGTACTTTCACTGTGGTGGACAGTATCCTGGGTTTCAGTCTTATCACTGCTTTAAATATTCATAGCAAGCACACCAGACTGGTTAAGGGCCAGTTGTGCACATATGACCATGTTGCATTTTGTTCGGATATGGACTACTTAAACCAGGCGTGTCCAACATTGGTAGTATATTCCACAACTTGAGTGGACATTAACAAACACTAGCAATGTGCCCTAGGCCATTTCTACTGCTAGTCAGAGAGTGTGTTTGTCCTTCAACACACATTGTAACTGGATTTTGACATGACATATTTCAAGGTTAGTATACTGTGCCTCTGTCTACCCATGACATAACAGTGATACCCAGGGTAAACCTACCATCTCCCATCCACTCATCAAGATTCCTGTTGAGGAGAGTCAATGAGGGACTCTCTGGCTAACCTGTACTAGGAGTTTACTCAAGAGTGGAGGGAGCTTCTGGGTTATGGATCAATCACTACAGCATGTCCTATGTATATCAGTGCTGGGGTTCAGGTCTCTCATGTGCATAGCTCACTGGCATTCAGATTGTACAAGGTGCAGCATGTTCACTGATTCGAGCTTGGACATGGCTTTATACATCAGGCACAGATTGCCTCTGGGCAAGCAGTATGGCACTGTGTGGAGCTGCAGTTTGTTTCATCAGGCAACACATGGCATCTGTTCGAGCTCTTTGATCCTCCTGGTGAGGTACTTTCGGGGTCTTTCCAGTTGCTGGAGGTGTCTGCTGAGGTACATCCCACAGGGGCCATTGTACTCAATTGTGAGGCTGATGAAGGATGACTGGAGAGGCACGATGACCTCCCCTGATCTAGATGTGACTACCTTCATGATTATGTGGGTATATGGTATGTTTCTGTAACCACTACAGCCACATGGTTGTCAAATGCAAGATATCTATCAACTTGTGTGCCCAGGTCTCTTATTACTTCTAAAGTACTTAATGGGTTAACACCTATGTGGTAATTGGTGGGCACTTACTGTTTATCCACAGGGGATGACTATACACTTTTCTGCAATTAGATTGATGGCATGGCTCTGACACCAGTTGTCTGTTTCTATGTGGCCCTTTTGTAGGATGCTTGTGTCAGCTGGAGGGTCAGATATGGTGCCCAGTTTTTAGTCCTCTGCAAACTTGTTCAGACACAGTCCTTCCATGTTGGCCTGTACCTATGGGAAATATATACCAACAAGGGATGTCCCAGGACCGAGCCTTGTGGGATGCCAGTTGTAGCTGGTTTGTAGTCTGACATGGCTGCAGCATTTCTGACCATGTCAGTTCTGTCTTTGGGCTGATTTGCAACCCATCTACTGACATAGGAGTTTATATTTAAGCTGGTGAGCTTATCTATAATGAACACATGGGGTATTGTATGGAAGGCTTTTGCAAGGTCTAGATAGGCTGTGTGGACCAAATTACCCTCATCAATGACCTTGATGACTGTTTCAAATGAGTCAAACATGTTTAGGGGCAGGATCTGCCCTTAAGAAAGCCACACTGGGTAGGGTCCAGTGTCTGTAGGTCCCCAATATCTTTATTTCTGAGGTCCATGATGATCCTTTCCCTAGCTTTGCAGACCAAGCTTGTCAGGATTCTGGGGTGATAGTTTGCAGTATCCATTCAGGCACCACCTTTGTGGAGAGGGACTACTGTTGCTGTAGACTGCTCTTTGGGTACATATCCTGTGGTAAGGCTGAAACTGAGCAGTAGTGTTATTTGGCATTCCATTCTTCTTGGAGTTCATGTTGGACACAGCCCAGGACACCATCTCATACCATTGATGCTGTGTGTTTTGCTTTGAAGATGCTGGCTGTTACATCAGCATCTGCAATGTCAGGGGGCCTGCATTCTGCTGGGAAATATATTTGGCATTTTGGGGGGGGGGGGGTTTGTACTGAACCTGTCAGGTTGGATGTTGGCAATGTGTGTGGGTTTGGTGTATTGTTTGTAATATTTGGTAATTCACAGCATATCTGTGAATTCCCAACAAGGTTCCTACCATCAGTTAAGAGAGCCTTGTGTTTATCCTTAGTGTCCTGTACAATTTGTATCTTCATAGGTTCATAGGTTCATACTAGACTATCTGCCCTAGGGCATTTATAAGCCTAGCCAGAGTGTGTGTGGCTTTCGCCACCCCTTGCTATGTGAATATTATGCCCATTTAGGGTTTACTTTACTGTGTCTCTGTCTAGACGTGACACAGTGAAGACCCCCAATGTAAATCTACAATCTCCCATCCACTTGGCAAGATTCCTGTTGAAGAGAGTCAGTGAGGGGGCTCTGCCTAACATGGAGTGGGATTCTGTTCCAGAGTGTAGGGAGCCTCTGGGTTATGAATCTGTCCCTCCAGCACATCCTATTTATTTATGTGTTGAGGTTGACATCTCTCGCTCTCGCGGCTCTGATGGATGTGGATTTTCTAAGGTGGAGCATGTCCATCAATTCTGTATTGGACATGACCTTTTACATCGGGCATACATTGCCTCTGAGTATGCAGTATGTGACTGCATACAGCTGGGGTGTTGTCAGCCAGGCAGCATATGACGAATGTTTGAGACCCTTTATCCTTTTGGTGAGGTACTTTTGAGGTCTTTCTAACTGCTGCAGGTGTCGGGTAAGGTACAGCACAAATGGGTCATTGTGCTCAATTATGGGCCTGATAAGAGAAGAGTATAGGGGCACAATGACCTCTCTTGATGTAGATGTGAATCCTTTCATGATAAGGTGGCCAATATAGGTGGTCTTCCTAGCCATGTTGGCAATGTGAGTGTCACATGTGGGGTTACTGTCCACTTGTGTCCCTAGGTCCCTGATTACTTCTTCCATACGTAATGGATTACAACCTATGTGGTGATTTGTGAGTACCTTGTTTGGTATTTGGAGAGACATTCATACTCTCCAGTGTCTTCAGGAAGGCTGAGTGGTGTTCCTGGGTTTGAGAGGGTGGTCTGTAGCATGCTACAAACTGTACAGTAGTTTTACCTATGGTTAGTTGCACATGGATGGCCTCTGATGCTTTGTGCATTGTCAGTAACCTGGACGTGTGGGTATCTTTGCTGAATATGGATACTCCCCCTCCTTTTGTGTTTTGGTCCAGGTTTTGGGGCCGAAAAGCATGATTTGAGGTATAACCTGGTAGTGCTGGGGTGCTCTCAGGAGCCTTGATGCAGGTTTCCATCACTGCACAGACATCAATGTTCTCCATACTGGGGGAGGGCCTTGAGAGCGTGCATCTTGAGGTTTAGACTTCTGGCATTGAGCAGCATTACCCTTATGTTTTTTCCACTTATGTTTTCTAGGGAGGTGGGTTTGTATTTTCAGCCTTGCCTACAAAAGGCACTATGGAGGTGGCAAGAGCCTTAGCCAATATCCAGACACCCAGGGGTGACAGGTGCAAGCTATCCCTGGCAAAGCAGAGTGGCTTGTCAAGCATGACATCCCAAGCAGACACACATTGGATCCCCTTGGAATGACACTAGCAATTGAGCCAATTGTTAAAGCTGATCATTCTGTGTTTGTACTGTGGCATCATTCTTGGTGGGGGTAGGATGCTGCTCAGGTTCAGTCATACCGGCCTGGCCTACATAATCGGAGAGCTCCTCTATGTCTCTTTTCATGTAGTCCAGGGAGGTACGTCTCAGGTCATTCACACCAGCATGGACAATGACTGAGTCATATTTGTACTTGCTTTGGAGTGACCTGCATGCTTGTGTTATGTGGCAGATTGTAGCAGCCTACAGGCAGCTTACTGTACCCTTTTGTTTGTTCAGTCTGGTGAGCGGGACATCAGTGTGTCTGACTATGGAGTCACCTATTACAAGTGTATCAGGCATGTTGTTTGTCCTTACGGGCTGTGACTGTTTGGCACACCGACTTTATGAATTATGTGTTGCATGTGCTATGTTTGGGGGTAGTGGTTGCTTGGGTGTCTGCTTTGGAGGCCTCTGTTGATTTGGTGGTTTTTAATTAGAGCCTCCGGGAATGTTTTTGTGTGTTTATGTCTTTGGTTTGCAGTTGTGATAGGTCTATGTGAGACTGGGTTTGTGGTGTGTGTGGTTACCTTCTCCTCCTGACTAGTTTAGACAGTACTGAGTTAAGAGAGCTCAGCCTCCAGTTTGGAGAAATGGTTGCATCTCTCACATATATTTGTATTTCGTGGGAGGGGGAGGGGGTTGTCTGTGTACATGGGGCAGGTGTAACATTGCCCAAGATTCACAGATTCAACTTGTTGTAGCTGTCCTTAGTGGCTTTTATGAGTGGCCATATTTTATTGCCATAATACTGATCAGAGATTACTTCCCTTTTTGTGTTTGCTCTGTCATGTAGTAGCTTCCTCATTCTCTTGCATGGTTTGGTAATGGCTGGGGTCCACCATGCCAGATGCCTGCATGTATGGTATTGGGCCTTGGTTTTATTTGGGATTGCATAATCCATGCATTCCTGACAGTGTTCATAGAATGCATTTATAAAGGGTTCTGAGGTGTGGCCCGTATTTTCCACAGGCACAGGGCCTTTAATGGATTCCACATCAGTTTTGAGGAGTGCAATATTTCCTTTACACATGTTTTTCACTGTGGTTTTCTGGCCAGGGACTGTGGTCAGGATGTGAATATCCAGTGTGATTACTCTATGGTCTGATCTTATCAGTGAGGGATACACTTCTTATCTGGCCATAGAGTACCCATGTTGCTGATTATCACATCCAGTATGCTTACCCCTCTTGTGGGAGTGGTACGTTGTTCCTGAGCATTTTGGTTTATGGATTCTACGAACCTTTGGCCTAGGGTGTTGGAGCTGGAATAATGCTCCCAGTCTATGTTTCAGTATTTTCAGTCACCCAATATAATGTTGTTTGGAGAGCTTGATATTTCCACGTGTTCCACCGTAGGCCAAGTGCAGTTCCTGGCATTAGGAGGGTAGTCTGTAGCAGGCTACAAACTGGCAGGCAGTCTTAGCCACTGTTACTTGACCATAGATTCATAGATTCATAGATTAGTACTAAGCTAACTGCCCTTGTGAGCCATTTTATGCTTAGCCAATTATCCCTTGTGAGACTCAAACCCTGCACCTTGTGTTTGTAAGGCAAACACCTTAACCATTAGGCCACCCTCCCACCAGGATAGTCCTTGCTACTTCTTGTTGTGGTACCAACATGGGGGTGTGGTTATCCTTGACATGTATTGCTAGTCACCCTACATTTGTAGTTTGTTCCATGTTTTGGGGCTGTAAAGCATGGTATGAGGTGTAACCTGGTAGTGTTAGGGTGCTCTTGTGAGCCTTAACCCAGTTTTCTGTTACAGGACAGATATCAACATTCTCCATGCTGAGGGGAGTTTAGACTGCCTGCATCTTGCAGTTTAGACATCTGGCATTGGGTAGCATTACATCTAGGTTCTTATCCCTTGTGATACCTATGGAGGTGGGTTTGTGTTTTGAGCCTTACCTATTCAAGGCACAGTGGGGGTGACAACAGCCTTTGCCAGTATCCTAAAGGCCAGGACTGATAGGTGCACACCATCCCTAGCAGGTGGAGCATCGTGTCTTGCTCAGCATGTCATCCCAGGCTGGCACGCATTGGATCCCCTTTGACTGACAGCAATACTTAAGCCAATTATTGTAATTGATCATCTTGTCTTCATATTGTGGCATCATGCTTGGTGAGGCTAGGATGTTAGTCAGGGTCATCAAGTTTGCGTATACTACATGGTGTTACATTGCTTAACACATGGCAATCATGCCTCAGGTGGTGCTGCAGGACTGTCTATGTTGGATGCACATACTACACTCCCTGTACATGTTTGATAGCAGGTTGTGTCAACTTAGGCATCCAACTTCTCCTCCACACTTTGGAATCCCTGTCACTTGACTCACTAGCACTACAGTGGTTTGACTCCTATTTGACAAACAGAAAACAAGCAGTCCTTTGGGACAGCCATCTATCCTCTCAACTCCCAGTGACTATCGGTGTCCCACAAGGGTCCATCTTAGGTCCCCTACTTTTCTCTATATTCATAAATAACCTGCCTACTTCCCTCCCTACATCCACTTGTATACAGTATGCTGACGATTCTACTCTCATCTGCTCTGCTCCATCCCCAGTAGAACTCCACTCCTCTACCCAATTGGTTTTCACAGCTGCAGAAAAATGGTTTCAACATATCTGTCTCCTCCTAAATCCCAAAAAAACCAAACTTCTACTTTTCACCCCAACCCTTAAATCCACCCCTATCACTTTTCCATTGGGTCCTGCAATGGTACTATCATTAAACCTGACGATTCCACAAAACTGCTAGGTGTTACCATAGACAATCAGCTAAACTTTGACTATCACATTGATTTAACTATCAAGACAGTAAATAAAAGATAGGTGCCCTCTACAGACTCAAACCCTTTCTTACTGCCACATCCCGAGTATCCCTTGCCCAAACTCACCTCATCTCTACACTACTGTATGCCTCTCCTTCCTTTATCAACATTTCTAAAGCTAACCTTCAGAAACTTAATTTAGCCTACCATAGCATTGCCAGATTTGCAACTGGCTCTCCTTTCCATACTCATCACTGTCTTAACTTAAAGAAACTCAACTGGCTAGAACTTCCAAACCTAATACTCCTACAGCAACTAGTCATGACTTTTAAAATTCTACATTACCCCTCCAACACACCCATACTGAACAACCTAATCACACCTTATAAAAATCTTAGTACACTTCGCTCAGTCAACAAGCTCCTAGTAACTACTCTCAAATCTCATAATAAAGCAGGTGACTCCTTATTTGCAAATACTGTCGGATCATATTGGAATAAACTTCCCACTGAACTGACCTCCCTAAGCTCATGTCACCTTTTCAAAAAACAGATTAGAAATCATTTACAAAATCACTGGCTATGCCCATGCTCCAATCCTGACTGATAACTGCTACACTACCTGCTTTCATAGCTAACACTGTATATTAAATAGTATTTTTCTCTTTTCATATAGTGATATTTAATCTGTAATGTTTATAGTATGATAGTGGAGCTTTCCTCCTCAAACCTTTGCAGAAAATAGACACTTATCTGGCCAGACTAGACCAGTAATACTGTATATTCATTTGTACTTTGCTTTTTTTTTTTTTTAGTCATTGTTTTCATTTGTTTTATTGTTTGATTGTTTTCTTGATTTAGTGTTTTAGTTTCTTTAAACTGTATAGTTAGTATGATAGTGGAGCTTTTCTCCTCGGGCCTCTGCTGAAAATGGACATGTATCCAGCCAGACTAGCCCGGTTA
Source organism: Protopterus annectens (assembly GCF_019279795.1). NCBI lineage: Eukaryota > Metazoa > Chordata > Ceratodontiformes > Protopteridae > Protopterus > Protopterus annectens. The sequence goes on from NC_056735.1 coordinate 534,422,249, forward strand.
ACAAATGTAAAATAAATAAATATAAATAATATGTGTGAGTCAGAGAGAGGTATCATTTCCTGGGTTCCTACTGAGCCAGTGTATGTGCTATGCGTTGCCGCTTTGCCAAGGCCAAGGCATACTGGGCACGCCTCCTTCACTGGGACAGGCTCAAGTTGTTCCTCCTCCGAGTCACGCTCTGCCTGTGACTGGCTTGGCAATGGTGCGGGGCTGTTTGGCCCAGCCCTATGCTGGTCCTGCTGCAGCTGTTTTCGCAGAATCATATTATGTAGCATAGCACATACCATGTCAATTTGGGTACATGTAGTTGGTGAGTACTGCAAGGTTCCACCAGATGTGTCCAGGCACTGGGAACCGTGACTTGAGCAGCCAAAACACACGCTCGATTATGTTTCGTGTTTGTTCGTGTGCCTCATTATGGCATTCTTGTTCAGGTGTGTGTGCATTTCTGATGGGTGTCATCAGCCACAGCTCCAGTGCATAGCCAGCATCCCCCACTAAGTGACCATGTGGGATGCCCCCATTGGCAAATGTCTGGTACAGCTGCGTCAAATGCCAGATATGGGAATCATGGTAGCTTCCAGGGCAGCCAGCACACTCATTCATTATTATGCCCTGGGCATCACACACGACCTGGCAGTTGATGGAGGGGAAGCCCTTGCAGTTAATGTAGGCCCTACCCTGCTCACCGGCTGGTGCTTTGATGCATATATGCGTGCAGTCTATTGCACCCACTACCTCAGGGTATTCCGCTATTTGCAGGAAGAGACGAATATTGCTAGCCAATACCTCACGGGAATTGGGGAAATATACATGCTCACCGACATGTGCTGACATGGCATCCAGGAACTGGTGCAGTACCCTGGATGCTGATGCCTGTGATATCCCCATCATATCACCAGTTGGTCTGTGGAAGGTACCTGTTGCTAGTATTCTTAGGCCAACACATACCTTGGTTTCCACTGGGATGGGTTCCCCTCTGTTGGTTCTGTGTGTGAGGCGTGGTCTGCACAGCTCAACAATTTGCTGCAGGAGGTCTCTGTCCACTCTATAGCGCTCCACTATCTCCAGCTCATGTAACCCCTGGTAGGTGACCCTGGGCCTGTACACTCTTCTCCGTCTCCTCACTGTGGGTTGTCTGGCAGCATTTGCATAGTCACCACCCTCAGCAAGTTGCATATGTCTCCTTGTTACAGCTATGGCAGCCTCTAGCATTTTTGGTCTGAGTGAAGCTTTTTCAGTTTTCACTTCTAATAGCTTACTCCTCTGTTGCAGTGTCTCTTGAGAGAAACATTCTGCACTGTTGTTTGCAGAGTTTTAACTGCTGGGCTGGGCTACTCTTCTGCCTGTGTAATTGCCTTCTTCTGATTGTTTTCACCTGCTAGCTCTGCCAGTAATCCCTGCTAGCTTCCTACTATTTCCCATGCTTCCTTTTTCCCCTTCTGTTTTCTCAGGGGGGAGCGACGCGCATACAAGCGAAAACATGCTCACAGGGGGTAACACGCGCGCACACATGCTTAGACAGACTAGAATCTGCTTATTCAGGTTAAAATGCGCGCACACCAGCTCAAACAAGCTTACAGGTGTTTACACAGGCTCCTACATGCATATTCTGCCTTAAACGTGCGCACTCACACTTACACGCATGCACTCTAGCTTACTCATGCCTACCAGCGTGCACACACGTGCATGCACGCCCTGCAAGAAACTTTGGTGTTATCCATAGTGTACACCTTCCATTTCTTGGCTTTCCCATACCTACTTGTTGACACTCCTCTTTCCATGATGTGTGACTGACAGCTTTCACATTCCACTGTGCTCCAATGAGCTGCATTCCTTTCATACATTCCTCCCTATGATGTCACCTATCTCCTACTCTGTTACTCCCCCTTATCCTACTTCTACACTGCATGGAATGTGCTCATTTCCTATGTAACAGTGTGATTCACTATCCTACCACTCATTTACATAGGATTGCCTACTAATGCTTAGTTACATGTCTTGCACTCCGCTTCCCCCCTTAGCAACCCCTACTCGGTGGCCATGTTGTTTTAGCCTGCTATTCCCTTCCATTGTAAACTCATGCTTTGCATAAACCCACATTTGTGGGTTTAATATTTTTATTTTTCTGTTTTTTATAGCGAAGCCCATTTGCGCGGCGCTGCGCTACGTTAATCGCCGAAAAAAATATATTTTTATTTTATGTTTGCATCAGGGTACATTGCCAGTGGCCACATATTTGGCCATTGGCATGCTGCCTGGGACATTTGCAACCTTTATTTGGAGCTGACAAGGCTCCATTGTGTTATTTGCAGAACGGTACTCAGTTATTAACTGAGTACATTTCTGCAGATAACACGGCTCTTACACGGGCAGGTTTCTGCTTCCTGGATCACAAAATTACCTCATTTGCATGCCTTTCAGCTGCAAGTGAGGTAATGAGCATATCTTGGCCCTGCCTGTGTAAGAGCCGTTTTAGGTGCTCTCTTACACGCACTTTCAGGCTACTACTCTTAGACTCCATGTAAGCCATCGTGAATCCTGCTCGTAGTTATGCCAAAACATAGCACTTTGCCAAAAAACATGCAGTTGCCTTGCTTTATTTATGATTAATGTGCCCTTTTTGTCCTTATTATATTCATTTTCCTCGTTTAATTTCTTTTCATGCGCATTGTACTTTTCTTGTGCTTGTTTTACTCTAAACATGCCCATTTTGCCTTAAACACACTCGTTTTGCTTTAAACATATTCATTTTGCATTTCTGATAATTGTTTTATCAGATATCTTAATTTTATATATTCCCATTAGTTAATAAACCTTTTGTGTCTCCTGCTTGTTTAATAATGCAGTTTGTGCCCTTGTAATGCTCCATTTTATCTTTTTTTAAAAAATAAGCAGTTTGTGTGAATTCTTATTACCTTTGATCCTTTTCTGGCTCTTTTTAATGCTTGTTTCATTTAGTTTATCTTCACTATTATCTCTGCACCTCATGGCTCCGAATATATTCTCTGGAAACCCAGTTCTAATACCATGTCGCTCTCCTACTTTGGACACAATAGAAGAGTCTTCATGGGTTCTGTTCAAACAGCTTTATTATATACAAATACATCATGACAGAAGTTTACTGACTTCAACTTAAGTAACTTATATACAAACTAACTACTGCAATCATATATGCTCACTTTCTTGCTGCATTCTCAAAATGGTACTGGGAATAGCATATGTGCAGTATTTATATGTGTCTGCTCAGTTCTTGATATGCTCCTTAAAGACATAGCACAGACATTTTGATCTACAGTGCACAATTATAATGTGTAAAATTAATACAGATACAAATGGTAGTGTGACTAAAGCAGCAAGGCTTTCAGGAGTGGCCACAGTGTCACTGAAACAACCATAAGTACCCTCAAGATGTTAAAATTATTTTCTAAAGGACAAGCCACAATGAAAGGTATTAAAATATTTAATGATAAATAAAACAGAAAACAAGAGAATATTGAATACAATAAACAACAAAGTTTCAACCACATAGATATAAAAATAATCTAACTAAAGAATTACTGTTTTTTGACTACTTACTAAAGTAAGGCAAGCTGATGTGTGTTGAATGTCTTACCATAGCAAATGTCAGATGATGTCTCTCTTTGTCTGCATGGATGTGTGAGATATATATCCTGGCAGAAATCTTTCCTGTCAGATTCTGTGCTGCAAGGGTTGCAAAGAAACCACATGCTGGTTATAGGATGACATTACCTCTGGTCATCCGACTCTGGTACAACACACACAGAGAACCTTGCTAAGATCTGTGGCAGCATCTGAAAGCTATAATACAATTTCAAACTTTCCACCCTTCCAGGATTCTCTGATAAAACATAAATATTTGATCAGTTACAACAATACAACCTAATATACATGAATACATTCTTTCTGTCCAGCAGAACCTACTGTTGATGCATTTTTAACACAAGTAACTTTAGACATATATTGTAATTCAAACATCTGTACAAACCAGTGTGATAGTAAAATAACATAAACTTCTTTACAAAACTCCAGCTAGCTATGCTGGCATATGTACACATGTACTATCCTACTCTACCTGTGCAGATGGTACTACTTCATAACATTACAATAATAATAAAAACATATCATCCTCCATGGAGAAGAACCCTGTACCCAGTGCACTGACAATGTGCACAATCACTACATGACTCAATGAGCCATAGAAGCTGTTCCAGGGAAGCTACAGATTATGCATGTTTCAGAAATGTTTGATGAGGTGCATAAATGTTCAGCTCAATTGCATAACTGATGGCAAGATTTTAGCTATTTCCAATAATTTTTCTTCAGTTTTGCCATAAGAAGAGACGAGTCATATCTCTGTGGTTATATATGGTTATTGACATTGATGTCTGCCAATTATTATGCAATGTATAACAACAGAAAGATGACTTTTATAAGCCCTATGTGGGCACGTGTGTTCTGTTTTTCCATTTTTGATCTGATTATATGCTAAAAATGGGAGTAAAGGACCATGATGAAAAGGTGAAGCTAGCAAAGTCTAAAATTCAAAGATGGGTTACTTAAGGTGGGATCAGAGTATATCACTCAATATTCCAGTCTAACAATCCTGTTGACCTTCAGCAATATTTGCAACTATTTACTGACTGAAATCTCAAATGATTTGTTAGAAAACTTTATAATGAATAAGTAGAGCCAAAATGTGTTCAGTATTTACATATCTGGGAGGTGGAATTGCATGTGTAGGAATATTTGTTTTGTGGGAAAGTGCCCTTTTAATTTTTTGTTGAGGAGGAAGTTAAGGGAAATAAGGGATGAGAAAGATGCGGAGGTTAAGTCTCAGGGAAAGACAAACATCACTGACAAGGTGTAGAGGTAATGCAATAAGGAAATGGAAACACAATGGTGAATGGGAAGTCAAGCACCCAGAGGGAAAAGGGTGTGGCGGATTGTACAACATATGGGGAGGGCATAGACACAAAATGGTGAGAATACACTGGGGCAGGGGATAGGATTGGTTGTCCAAAGATGCAGTCTTTGCTAGCTTAGACCCAGTAGAAGATTACACATCACTCTTTCAGCCCTCAACAACTGGTCCTGGCACAGAAGGTAGTGTCAGCATTGAGCAGGGACATGACTCAATGAGTCACCAGAGCATGGTTTCCATGTGACCATTGTAGGCATCCAATCCAATGTCTATTATCTCTTCACAAGCTATGCCATCTCCTTATAAATGATGAAAGTGTTGCCTTCAAATGCACTGCTACTATTGGGTATGACTATATCACCCTCTTTCTGTTTTGTAGGGCTACCTTACACAGATGGTGCAATTAAGGCATGAGGTAGGAAGACAACTGTGATTGGCTGGGACCAAGATGGGCTGTGTGTGCCTGCCTGGTGCTGATGGTAGTGGTAGCATTACTACTGCAACCTGTAAGAAGACAACAGTTCTTGCTGGTGGGTTATTTGTAGTTTTATGTGCTGCTGCACATAATAGTAACAGAAATGGAGTAAAACAAAATAATGAAAGAGAAAAGATAGCAACACAGAGTGTGGGGGAACAAAAATGCAAAACCAAGTGAAATTGAATTATTAACTGTGCTTATACTGGTACAGTAAAGCATACTAATCTTTAATAGTGGGACTTGCACAGATATGTAATCAACTACTTTGTTTGATTATAACATAAGGAAGGGAATAAACCAAAAGCCATCCTTACATGCTATGTAGGATAAGAGAATACCAACAACAGGAGCTATTCATTAAGACATCACAATTTTGCATATAGCCAGTGATGCTATTTGAGTTTCAAAATTAATACAACTGTACATATACATAACAAACCTACTGATCATACAATGGAAATGTCCATCACAGGAGATTTATGAGGAATAAATACTACTGTATATTGTGAAATGGTCAGCAAATTACTTATCGATATGATATATATGGACCTCATACTAGGATGACAAATATACTCAACCATGACAACAGGACTTTTACTTTACTTGGGGTGGGGGATTAAGCCTGCTCCCATCCCAACAACCTTTCTACACATACACTTAACATGAAGAGTCACTTGTCCATCTAAACAGGGGAATGGCATGCACAAGCAGACTTTTAACATTACACATTCACAGCAATTCGCTTAAGTGCTTCTAGAACTGATAGATGTGGTAGTGCTGTATAAATTGTAAATATAATTATTTTTAATGGCTACAGCTATTACTATTAAAACACAGCCATCTTTCTCGACAACAGGTATAGTAAAACTGATGCTATTGATTATGCTTTTGTGCCTCTCCATGTTCCTTTCCATCTCTGAATGGGCTGGAGATATAAAATTACAGAATGAGAAACAGTGCATTGGAGTGTAATGATAGGGTATTTAGACAGCTAAAAGGCTATTTACTTACAGTATGGAGGTGGTGGTTGTGCCCTAATTTCATACTCCCATCAGCAAAGAAGTTCAGGCTTGTTTTGAATCAAGTCACTGTGGTTGTGACAGCACTGTTACCCCGTGAATGGGATACCAGTAGCACAGTTGACTGTCTTGGCCAAATTATTCCAGGCATTAGCCTTATACTGGGATCAGTTAAAGTCCTCTTGTTAGAGCATGTGGTTGTAAAGCTTATGGGGAATATCCAGAAAAATACAGAACTCCTACACACACTACTCTCTCCTTCTCTAACTATAATGCCTCACCTTCAAAGGAGCTCTGGAAAAAGATAGACAATTGGCACTCAAAGCAATTTTCACATGTATCAGTCTCAGGCCAGTGACAGGCACTGATATGCAACTTATTTGCATGATGGATGACAAAAAATAAAATGTAAGCACCTGTATTATTATGCGTACAATGGTTGTATGGAAATCCTCAACCCTCTTACAATGGTAGTATGGAAATCCTCAACCCTCTGTTTGCTACTGAGAAGACCTGGTCAACATTGACTATATCTTCTGATTGTTAATTATGGTATGAAAATTCTCAATCGTAATTTATTGTGCACACCTTGAGTAAGAGAAGTTGACTCCAGTGGCTCAGTGTGTGGTATTATATAGTAATCTCAACAATATTTATCACATTTGCTTTGTCAGAAAAACTGAACAATTCAGAAACAATAATGAGGTGAGCCTTAATTGATATAATTATCACACAAATGGGGTGATGTAAGTCCAACAAAAAGCATAGATCCTTATCACACTATGCAAGGCAAGTAAGTAAACCATGAATGGTGTTTGAATCCTTACCTTAACAGTTTACTGTCAAAGGGGATGTCTGCTAATACAAATATAACAGGCACTTTTTACAACTATTTCCTTGTCTAAGGATAGCTTTTTGTCTGCTAATTGATGTAAGTGTCGGATGTGAATTACAGTTTTTTCAGTTTTTCTACATGTATTGGAAAAACCACCCATCTTTGACCTTGTAATATGGGAAGTTGTTAACAATGGTAATGCTGTGTGAGATCAGGATCATAATTATGTTATGGTCCACCACTGGGCAACTGATATGATCCATTGATCCAAACTACCACTCAGAGAGCAGAGGCCATGGCATGGGAATAGAATATAACAGGTGGTGGGCTGTCTACTGAACCACCACTTGCAGAGATGGAGGAGATCCTGGCCTCACTTATAAGCAGTACAACCTCCAAAGGGTTCTACAGTGCAGTGCAGTGCTAGATGTTGAGAAAATACTGGATAGGCCTTAGAGAAATTAAACTGATGATACTCAAGGTATGTAGTCCTACTTTCACAACCTTAGCCACATTACAGCTTATAATACCTGTCGTACTTCTGCCATATAGGTACATCTGACATCCTGGTGCAACATCCATCTGTACAAGATATGGGTGGGGTTATAAGTCAATATCATGTTTTTATAGTTTTAATGATATCACTTGCATGTGTAGTCATGGTGCTGGGTTACACTTGCACCAAAATTTTTTTTTTGTTTTGGAAAAACAGGTGAATCATTATATGGCACCAACACTGTTGAACTACTTCTGTCTGATAATAGAGGACCTTCATCCTCTGATAATGATGGTAAGGATAAGCTGGCAAAGTCAGGAGGGTGCTTAGTGGGTTCATTGGACACAAGGGATGTGACTCTCTCATTCCCTCATGACAATATGGAGAGAAGTATCCCTAATTGTCACGGGTAGAGGAATCCACACAGGCAATTGGTACTGGTACTCACTGGAGGTCAGTTTACCTCTCTCCTCCAGAAGTTGGTGTGTCAGTAGCTGCTGCTCAACATATAGACAGGGCCATCATGGAAACACCATAGCCATGGTAGAGGTTGAGAAAGAGATCCAGGCTGTGCATACTGAATTAAGGGAGTTTATAAACTGTATGTGTCATTTGATGGACAGACTAAATCACAAATTTTACAATGCCACCTGCTCTGGGTCATCTGTCATTGATGAGGACACGTTCCTGAAGCCAGTAATAGGCTACATCCATGGATGTTTGGCAACCTAGCCATGAATGAATAAGATCACATTCCTGCAGTGATAGCACTTCTACTACAACATTGGTTGTCGATGTGTGTACACCCAGTAGAGGCAATTCACATGGCCAAGGTCATACTCCTGTATTTGTTGGTCACTCTCCTGTAGCACATCAACATCTAGCCAATGTTGTGGGAAAGCCACTGCAACTCCTGTCAAGTCCAACTCTCACAGAGGAGGCATGCATGGGAAGATGAAACCTCTGTGGTCCCTAACCTAGACCTGTCCAAAAGGATAAGTAACAGTGTTACAAATGAATGACAAGGCCACTGCACAACGTAGGTTGAAAACTTCAGTACTTATTCAAGCCAAAACGAACCAACGGCAGGACACCAGTTTAATCCACAGCTACAAAATTTTATTACAGACTTAGCGCTTTCACCTTAACAAAGGCATCATCAGAGTCAAGAAGCTGTTACATCAACTCACTTTTAAATAATAAAGTCTGTAAGTAATAAAATAATAAATCAATTAATACATTAATTAATTAAACCATCATCCAATAAAAACATTTTCCCAATCAAACATTGAAAGTTGTACGAAATCACCTTAAAGGGCCTTTGCAAGAAAAATATTTTGAATTGCACTTAATACAGTTGATATGCCAAAGCAAATATAGTAATAATTGTGATAATGTTAAAGTGTTAAATAACCTACTTAATAAACTCATTTCAATATTTATATTTCTTGAATAAGATCTGAAGGTACTAAATAAAATTCTTGTTACAAATGTTATTACTAAATAATTCTTTCATGTTTTGTTTTGTTTAATTATTTTAATGATAGTAGTACAAATCAATGTACATAGATCCAGTCCTATAGAACCTGGGATCTATGCACCAAGAGGGGTTTGATGGAGATAAAATCATTGAGTCCAGGGTAAGACATGGCATTCAGCCGAAGCTGCCACTCCATCTCCTTTAGGGCAACCTTGTTTTTAATATCACCACCACTATCTAATAAAACCCTGTCAATCACAAAAAACATGAATCTCCTAAAGTTGTTACATTTGATACTATGTAGGTACAACGCATTATGTGAATCCTTGTTTTTGATGGATCTAAGATGTTCAGGGATCCTATCTTTTAGTCTACGGGTAGTCATCCCGACATAAAATGCCTCACAGGATGAGCAGTTGGCCACGTAAACTAGATTTCTAGTATTACAGTTGCATATTCCCGGACAAGCCAAGGTGTATTTATATCCAGAAACAACTACATAGGGGCCATCTGCTACATACCTGCAGCACCTACAACTTCCACACTTACCCATCCTCGACTTGTGGTGTTGTTTGTTTCTTTCAAGCATGTCTTTTAGATTCTTACCCCTACTGTAAACTATCACCGGGTCTTTACCCACCACTTTCTTCAAATCATTATTCAAAGAATAATCCCATACATTTCTCAATACTGTACAAATTTCCATAGATTTGTCATTGTAGTTCAAAATAAAACATGGTCTCTTATTACTATTGTCCTTGTTATTATTATTGTTGCTGTTATTCACCCGAACCGGATCCAAGACATTTAAGGAACCCATCCCTTCTCCACCTACATCACTCAAGATAGGAGCATAAATGTTACGTCTTTTTTTGTATATTTCTTTCTTAACACTCCGCAATAAAGTAATCGAGTAACCCCGCTCTAATAACATTCCAATTAGCTTGTATATTTCCAATCTAAATGTCGCATCATCACTTACCAACCTGGAAGTGCGTACCATCTGCCCTTTTATTACCCCTTTCCGTTGATGAAAGGGGTGGCAACTGGTAAAATGCAATAACGAATTGGAATAATTGTCCTTCCTATAAATTGTACTAGACAGTACATTATCTATCTTGGAAATACTAATGTCTATATAATTAATACTTTCTGCTCCCCACGAAAAAGTGAACTTGAAAAAACCAGTTGTACCATTTAGGTACTCAACAAATTCCTTGGCAAGTGCTTCACCTCCTTTCCATATGATCAAAAGATCATCCAAAAATCTGTTGTACAAAATGATGTTGTTCATATATTCTGATGAATACACATGTGCCCTTTCCCACGCCAATAACACCAAATTGGCATAGACCGGTGCACATTTAGCTCCCATGGCCACACCCGAGCTTTGTTTGTAGATTTCTCCTTCAAATTTTATGAAATTGTTGTTCAAAACACATTCCATCAAATCACAATACAGGTTTACTCTAGATTTATTAATGGCATTGCTGGAGTTGAGGCTTTCAACAAACATGTCTAAACCTTCATTATGAGGTATAACTGAAAATAGGTTAATGACATCTATTGTCAAAAAACTATAATCATCCGTTATACCCTTAATGCCCCTTAATCTCTCCAAGCAATGCCATGAGTCCCTTAGGATGTGAGGTACTTCACCTTGAACTTTCTTAATCTCATGATCTATAAAAGCCGCCAGGGGCTCAGTCTTTGAACCCCGTGCGGCAACAATTGGTCTAAATTCCAAATCATGGATACCCTTATGCACCTTCGGTATCCCGAAAATACAAGGTACCTCTGGGTTTTTAACTGACAAATAGTCGTATTCACTTTCACTAATCGTAGCTTGAAAGAGTGCATCATGCAAAAACATATCAATTTTAGAATATGCACGATTAAGTTCGTTAATGGAAGCCAAAGAATACGTGTTTTGATTCCCCAAAACTCTAGTCATGCACGTCAGATAATCAATTTTATTCATAAGTACCATCCCACCCCCCTTGTCCGGCTTCATGCACCTCACATTGTTTGAGCTAATGAATTCTTTGAGCAGTAATCTTTCGCCCCTGGATATGTTATCTTTAAATGTACTGGGCAATGCACAAATTCTTCTAAACTCGAAATCTAACAATTTCTCAAAAAACACAAATTCCGGACAAGTGGGTGGGTTAAATGTACTTTTTCTTGTTAAAGAAGCACTTGAATTACTATGTCCACCTATATCAAAGTTCATATTGTCATTAAAATACTTCTGGAGGTTCAACCTCCTCACAAACAATTTTAAACTTGATAAAACATGTGCTATATCTAACTTGAAACTGGGGACATAACTCAGACCCCTCGTGAATAACTCAAAATGTGTACCTTCTATCTCAACTTCAGTATAGTTGTAGATAGTAAAACCTTTTTGTTTGGTTACCATACACTTTAAACCTCCATCAACAGCAACACCCGTGCTGTCATGGGACAACCTAGTGTCAGCACACAATACATTATTGTCAAAACCATTAGCGATGTGATAACCGCCATTACTCATTTCTTCATTCATTACTGATGTATTGGTAATTGTACAAAATACATTGCCCCCATCAATTTGGCTGTCTACAACCACACCATGGATAGTATCACTATCCCTATTCCTTGTAAATTCAATTTTGTCATTAAAACATAAATGCAAAGGCCCATCTAAAGAATTGACATTAACAGTGTTAGATCTTTGAACATTAAAAGCAGATGGAAACATATGAAAATCACCATTCACTTTACTACTGGAAACTTCACCAAGTCTCCCTAGTAGTAACCCCCCCTCCCTCTCCCCCTCCCCCTGATGTGCTCCCCCCGAGGAAAATAGGCAGTCCTTGCTCCTTGATTCAACAGTCTCTTAGATCTCCTGGGACCTTGATGTTCGTCCAAAAAAACTTCATCGTCTCCACCAGGAATATGATCAATACAATCCTCACAAAATTCCCCTGTGTCAATATTTTGTGACATACTACCTTTACTAAATTCAGTATTGAAAGTCTGCTTAAGCCACTTTTTCCCGGGTGGGTACACATTCCTATTAGCATAGTCAGTAGTGTCTCTAAGCAATTTTTTGTTCTTAACCAATCTACTTTGTACTACATAGCTGTCCAAGTCTCTAATAACTTTCTCAAAACTTGTTTTATGCTGGAAAAAAAGCAAGTCAGTCGTAATACTAGTGTGTAGTTTAGTTATGTCCTCCCTTAAGGAGCACATTTTAACATTGTTGTTGTCAATGATAATATCAAGGAGCTCCATACCTGTACGATCAAAAAGATCAGTCAATTGTCCAAAGGCCTTAGATTCTACATCGATTCCCATAGGAAGTTTCCACACTCTTAGCCCCTTGGGCACTTGCTTCCGTTCCTTGGATTGAGCCAAAAACCAATTGTCCAGCTGCATGGCCCTGTATTTAGTACACAACTTGTTGAACCTGTATATCTGCTCCTTTAAAGAGGGCTTATCAGCCCTCACTTGCTCTACATTGAACATATTTTCGCTAAAAGAAGGAGTCTGAAACCATGCATCCACACGAAAAACATTTTCTGATCTCGTCGAGGGAACCGGGGGTACAACCAAACCTGCTCCCTTAGTGTTTGGTTGACGCACAGCGCCTTGCACTGAATTAGCAACCGCTCCACTATACGAAGCGGAAACATTAGATGTATTAGGCAATTGACCAGGCGCAATTGAACTTGCCGGTGGTGAGTGCAGAGTAAACAACTCTGCTTGCGTATCTGACAAACCCCTCTCGACAGCTTCAATGTTAACATCGCTGGTGTTACAAACTTCTTTAGTATTGGCATACACTTGGATAAGCTTGTCAACCACACCTGCCAACTCCTTCAGTATAGCCTCCATCTCCACCGAAGCTCACCAACTTCCGTAGGCACAGCCAACAAACGATAAAAACAAACAATTGACCCAATATCAGGGCACTGACAGATAACAAATGAATGACAAGGCCACTGCACAACGTAGGTTGAAAACTTCAGTACTTATTCAAGCCAAAACGAACCAACGGCAGGACACCAGTTTAATCCACAGCTACAAAATTTTATTACAGACTTAGCGCTTTCACCTTAACAAAGGCATCATCAGAGTCAAGAAGCTGTTACATCAACTCACTTTTAAATAATAAAGTCTGTAAGTAATAAAATAATAAATCAATTAATACATTAATTAATTAAACCATCATCCAATAAAAACATTTTCCCAATCAAACATTGAAAGTTGTACGAAATCACCTTAAAGGGCCTTTGCAAGAAAAATATTTTGAATTGCACTTAATACAGTTGATATGCCAAAGCAAATATAGTAATAATTGTGATAATGTTAAATAACCTACTTAATAAACTCATTTCAATATTTATATTTCTTGAATAAGATCTGAAGGTACTAAATAAAATTCTTGTTACAAATGTTATTACTAAATAATTCTTTCATGTTTTGTGTAAACTGGTGTCCTGCCGTTGGTTCGTTTTGGCTTGAATAAGTACTGAAGTTTTCAACCTACGTTGTGCAGTGGCCTTGTCATTCATTTGTTATCTGTCAGTGCCCTGATATTGGGTCAATTGTTTGTTTTTATCGTAAGTAACAGTGTTGCACCATGTGCCAAGGCTGTGCCCCTGCAGACAAACACAAACATACACACACCACCACAGCCATCAGTACATCCCACATACCCACTGAACCTGGCCATTCTACCTATTAACTCCATCCTCTACAAATACTATCCATCCCTGCAATTTTCTTTTGCTACTCTTCTGCACTCACATACTTCCATATGAAAGACATGCACTACTGTACTGCTTTGTCCATCACCTGTGCATATGAAGATAACTGTGACTGACTCTGTGTGCATTCTTAATAGGGTTGTCTATGTCTGATGCACAGTATGGCCACCCAATGTCTTGGTGAGTACAGACTAGTATTTTTGCATACATCAGTTTTGATGTAGAGTATCTGCTTAAGTACTGAACAGTTTTGTTGTAAAGCTATGTGCAATCTGCTTTCTCTTTGCTCATGTCACAGTATATTGTGCCCAACTCCATCTGGCATGGTCATTCCCTGATGCTAGCTCCATCTTTCAGCTGCCTCTTCCTGCAGTGCAGGGAATTACAGTCTCTGCAAGAAGCCACACTGTAATTGCTTCCTAAATATAAAATTATGTTACACAATATACATGGTCAGTATTTTGGCAACTGTGGCAAGATAAATCTGAATGGCATCACATGATTTATTCAGACAATGAAAGCATGACTTCAGCAGCCCAAATACATGCTCTGTGACATTTTGGTTTGTAATAGTGCACAGCTACAACCATGGACAATTTGGAGACATCAGCTATGGTTCCAGGGCATACTGTATCACTCACAAGATGCTATTTTGGGAAGTCATCCATGCAAATCATTGATACAGGAGAAACATGCACAATATATGAGAGTCATGAAAGCTGCTTGAGTGACCTGCACACACGCACACACATACACACACATTGTACATACCCTGTGCATTACAGACCACCTGGTAGCTGATGGAGTGATACCCTTTGCAGCTCAGGTACCTACTTCCTGGCTTATTTGGTGGGATCTTTATTTCAAAATGGTACAGTCTATGGCCCCAGTACCTCAGATAAGTGTGCTATAATATAGAAGTCTTGTATGGTATTGGCTCTTCCCTATAGGGTACAAGGGGACAGCATATGCTATCCCATGTGCTGAAGTATGTCATTGAAGAACTGATGGAATATTCTTAAAGCACATGCCTGAGATAGCTGCATTATGTCCCCAGTAGTGACAGGACCCTGCAGCTAACATATGTGTATGTATAAATATATATATATATATATATATATATATATATATATATATATATATATATATATATATATATATATATGTAAAGCATCAGATACCTTTGTATTATATGGAATTTCACTACTTTCTCAGGGCTGTAGTCAAGGCCAATACATGTCCACTATCTGTTCCATGGTTCTGTGCCCACATGGTAGCAATCTATTATATCATTGCCAAAGAGAGCACAAACTGTTAGCTCATATAGAAGATCTGGTGCTTCCAGGGATGATGCCATGCAAGGTTAACTGCAGCAGCTGCAACAGCAGGTATGAGTCTACAATAGGTGCAGAAACACCTAACACCCTACACTACTGTATTTGGCCTGAATGTAAGCATATGGCTGTGAACAAACTAAATCTGGTCCAGGATCTCTGCACATTTCAACATTGCTGAATTGCTCTCCTATGTTGTTTTACCTCATTATCATATTCAGCATTTCAGTATATGGTCATTAGCATATATCATGGCTGTTCTTGTCATTTTAGGTGGCCGTGTTGTGTTTCTGAGTATATTCAGGCTGCTAAAGTCAGTTTGCCCCCCTCCCCTGCACCACCTAATAATGGGTGCTAACCCTAATCCTGCCCCTATCTATGCATATTATGTTACTAAAAACCCTTCCCTAAAAGTGCCACTTCCAAGATGACACTTGATCTTTGTTTTGCAGTTATGGTATATGGGATGTGGTATTTTTAGCTAGATAGAATTATTAGATATTTTGTGATTTGATATTATGAGCTTTCAGTGTTTTTTTAATATTTTAGATATTTTGAGGTTCGATATTTTGAGTTTTAGCTACTTCGTGATGTAATTATATATGTACCTGTGTGTGTGTGTGTGCGTGTGTGTGTGTGTGTGTGTGTGTGTAAGTGTGTGTGTGTGTGTGTGTGTGTGTGTGTGTGTGTGTGTGTGTGTGTGGGTGTGGGTCTACTAATTTTGAGTGAATTACCCAAGTATTGGCATTGACCAGAAAATATCGGCACTGCAAATGTCAATGCACTACTAAGCAGCATGAGCCAAGCAACAGCCTCAGCACATGCAAAAGTATATTATATGAATATATATGATCTGTCACACCTGTTATCCATCTTCTTAACCAACCAACTTTTTGCACCTAAACAGGTGTAAGTCAAGTGCAGTGCTGGCAATAACCATGTTACCATATATATATATATATATATATATATATATATATATATATATATATATATATATATGTGTGTGTGTGTGTGTGTGTGTGTGTGTGTGTCTACCTGACATTGCCGACACTCCAGAATGCCGACAACCATATGCCTGACACCATATGACTGACATTCGGAATGCCAACAATGCGGAACTGGCATCTCACTATAGTGCAGAATGGAAAGATTTCCATTCCTGCACTGTAGTGCGATTTTGGAGTTGGTATATTAAAGTTATGGGTGGTGCAGGGGGGGATAGCCCCCCTGCTAGCAGTTGAAAGGACATTTTATTTTCCTTTTACATGGTCTACTTATAATGTCGAGATTTCGGATGCCGGTCATATGGTGTCGGCCATATGGTTGTCAACATTCAGAAATTTCAGCATTGTGAAGTAGATCCATATATATATATATATATATATATATATATATATATATATATATGGGTCTACTTTAAAACACTGACATGCAAAACAACGATGACGAGAACACCAAGACCGGAAGATCAACAACTGAGATGACCGACAGTTTAAAAGCCCAAGGCTGAGAACACTGACATGTTAAGGTAAGTGTGCGATAGTGACAGACTTTAGGGTTAGGGGCGGGTTAAGTGAGTTAGGGTTAGGGAGCGGGTAATTTAAGTGTGTGACAGTGACAGACTTTAGGTTTAGGGGTGGGTTAAGTGAGTTAGGGTTCGGGTACGGGTTAGGTGAGTGTGCGATAGTGACGGACTTTAGGGTTAGGGTTTGGGTTAAGGTTAGTGCATAGATAGTTGTGTATGTAAGGTTTAGTGTAGGTTTGTAAGGTTTTTGTTGTGCATGCATTGTGTGTGTTTTTTGGAAAAGATATTTGTTTTGTTTTGTTGATTGTTGGGATTGGGGTTTGTCAGTCATGTGAAGTTTCGTGCTTTTAAACTGTCGGTCATCTCAGTTGTCGATCTTCCGGTCTCAGTGTTCTCGTCGCCGGTGTTTTGCATGTCTGTGTTTTAAAGTAGACCCATATATATATATATATATATATATATATATATATATATATATATATATATATATATATATATATATATATAGTGCGTGTGTGTTTGTGTATGTGTATTTGCATATTTACTTAAATCAGTTGAAACACCCAAATGTTGATGCAAAACTATTAGAAAAAAACATCGAAGAAGCAGTGAGCATCTCTGAGAAATTATTTTGGCTTATATAAAAGTAAAACTGTGCTTTTTGCAAAGGGAAAAACACCCCCGACACACACACACACACACACACACACACACACACACACACACACACACACACACACACACACACACACACACACACACACACACACACACACCCATTACATATGTATTCTAACTCCAAGAATGCACAATACTGGGGAAAGGGCATATTCCCCAGCCCCAGTATTGTGGAGATCTTTCACAATTGATGACCATCTATTCTGTTGACTAAAGTGCATTGACAAAAATGACAATTTTAAACAGATTTGCCTTGGCAACTCCCATGTATATCTTATAATGGTAGAAAGGAATCAGAATTGTGTATAGGTGGTGGACATGAGGTAGGTCATACCAGCAAGAGTAAGTCCTGTAAATCCAACATATTCATAAAACTTGCAAAATCTAAAGTTCAAACACCGCTCATGCAAAATGTAGAGGTAATCAGAGGAACATATTAATAATATTAGTCAAGTTGCCTTAGGAAACATAAGATGGCTAGCTGTATACATCTTTAAGCAGGCACAGTTAAAAGTACTTCCCATCATTTTTGAGCACTTAGTACACAACCCTAATAATCATAGCCACCTAAAGTAACCCTGCAAATCCAAACCCATACTTATATCTGCCTTATACATAAAAAATAGTCTAAACTATAAAGTAAAACACAAATATTAGCTGCCATTTACTTCAATGTAAATAAAGTAACTTCACACAATGCTCACATAAAATACATTTAGATTTTCTCCAAAATTTTTTGCCCACCTATATCAACTCAATAAAAATATGCTCATACCTGAAATTTTTTTTCTGCAAGTTTTATACCTGGGCAGATTGTGGTTGGTCTCATGTTGTAATGTGGGACTACTAGCATCCATTCCTTCCTATTTTTATGCTGTTCACTTGTGTTTGGGATTCTTAGAGTTATTTCATCAACTGGGCAGGTTGAAGACATGGAATTTACAGGGAGAATGGACTTCAGGCATGTCATTGTTGTCTGCATCCACTGGTTTGAGGGATTACTGGGACGTCTATCCTGTGTATAGTTTGCTTTGTGTAACTTCCACATGAAACCAACACAAACTACCAAAAGCTCTTTTCATATGAATCTTTGGCAAATAACGTAGTCCACTAAACTCAACAGAACTATACAACTAATAAGTCATAATTTAGCCTTCATATGGACTGCTAAATTGCATTATAAGAAACTGACTCAAAATGATTAAAAGTTACCTGAGATTAGAGTATAAAACCCAGTCAACAAATATTCCATTCCTAAAAAAACCTTAAGAAGGTATCAAAAGAATCTTTGGCAAATAAAGTACTCCACTAAAGTCAACAGAATATAATATTAAAACCCAAAATTCACAGAAAATGTATAAATGGAATGTGTGAGGCTCTATTTTGTATCCTACTTTAAACAAATTGTGCTGCACGATTAGATAACTTTATTCATGATTCATACATTAGCTCCTCATCACAAACCTAATTTCCTAAATTTACAGTAAAAGCTATTTCATGTTTCACACAACAGAACCACTACGTACAATATCTATTTCTCTATCTATGAATTCAATATGTGTTGTCAAACATTTGGTACACTGAAATTACACTAAGGAAGTTTGTTTGTTAAATTGTCAGTTCATTGTAGGATGTTGAATTTGCTTTAAGGGATTGCTACCGGGAACGGGGGTCAAGATTTTGCCCTTTATCCTGTGTTTCTCAGTCTCAGAGTTGGAGTATATAATTATCAAGAGCTGTGGTGATGCAGCCCCTCACAAAGGAAGTTAAAGTTGGCGTAACAAATTTATTGAGTTTCAACCATTTGTGGTGAATGTATTGTATGCTGATGTAGTGGGTCGGTGGTGCTGTTCCGAAATATAATCACATACTATATCTATATTTAGTATATGTGATAGGACAGCAACTTTTTAATGTTAGAATTCTGAGTATTAAATTTATTATATTAATCTGCATTTTCTTGTTTTACTACTGTATTTTATTTGTACTTTGCAATAAGTCTATACATTATTTGATTTTTAATGTATTTTGCATTTTCCTGCATTTTTACAAAATGACTGGTTTGATCAGTTTTTAAGCTTTATTTTTATTACTTTTTTTTTTTTGTTTTAACTTTTTATTGATTTAATATATTTTGAGGTTCATTCAGATGGGAGATGATATGTGCCTTGCAGTTTGAATTTTCTGTTGTTTTATATTTATGAATCTGCTGATTTCCTGTCCCGTACTCCCAAGGTGTGAATGGGAGAGTTTGGATAATTTATTTTTTCATTTCTGATATATTAGGTTTTCTTTGTATTTTGCTTTGGAGTTCAAATATTATGTAGAGTTGTGAGATTGGCTTATATTTGGTCAGGTATTTCATACACAGGTTGAATGATTTTCTTTTATTTTCACACATCACCTATGATCAGCGTTCCTCCACAACAAATCACTGATGGTGAGTTATGTAAGAAGTGATTCGTGTTTGGAGGAATTGCCTCCTTTTCTGACCAATTGCAACCTCGGATTTGGTATATATATAAGTCCAAGGGGTGGAGGGCTTGCCCCCTCACATTGAGGAGTGCAAGGGGGCTTGACCCCCATCCCCGCAAAAATACTTTAAAAAGTATTTTTTTTGCAAAATGTTTTCATATGATGCAGTTCAGGGATTACAATCATTGGTTCATCTTCTTTCATACATTAATAGTGAAAGCATAGGCTTGGCTTGATCTGTTTTACTTTTGTTAAGAAGATGTAAAAAAAAAAATCTAAAAATAAAGAATACCAATACACAAAAAAACACATTAAGCATAGATCTTACAAAATTAATAACAGTACATCTAAAATCCTATTAATGGTCATAGGTTCATAGGTGTTTACTAGGCTAACAACCACAAGGGCCTTTTTAATCCTAGCCATGCATCCCAAATATCTGACAAGTTCTGATACCCTTGATAAGTGTAAGCATGGGCCTGGAAGATGAACCATTTACAGGTTAACTGAGTCCATTAGAGACATCAGCACATACTATTATTAAAGACACTTCACATTTTCCTAAAGAACTGTGTATATGAGCAGATGGTAAGGTCATTAGTAATTATATTTTAGTCACTTTGGATGTTGACTCATTACTTACGTGCATTCCCTAATGATTTCAGCATTGACAGTATCAAACATTTTTACTGGAATATGCACAAATGGATGAGGCTATGGCTCTTGATTTGTGTAACTTGTTACATATCATACTAGATAATAACATTTTTATATTTGAAACACAATTATACCAATAAATTACAGGTGTTGTCATGGGCACACCTATAGCAAATACGTATGCAAATATTGTTATGTTTATGTGGGCAGTAAAAAACATTTCATAGGTCCATAGGTGTGTACTAGGTTAATGGCCTTGAGGCCTTTACAAGCCTAGCCATAGGATTACCCTGGCATAGTGCCAGCCGACCTTAGTTCCCAGTGCCTCTGTCGAGTAGAGTTACTGGTGTTACCTTCGGGGTGAATTTTCTGTTTCCCATCCACTCATCAATATTTCTTTTGAAAAGGGTCATCAAAGTGCTCTGCTTAGGAATTGGTATTAATACAGTGAAACATCATATTGATAAGATCATATCATTCTCTATAGGGGATATTATTTTAGCTGGTGATTTTAATTGTATACTACATGAAAGTGATACTACCACTATAAGGAAAAGAAGAATTACATCTAATGCAAAACATTTAAATGATTTTGCTAATTCTTATCATTTGAATGATATTAATAATCAGATAGATTCAAAATCATTACCATACATCTTTTTTCTAACAGATACAAAACTTATTCAAAAATAGATAGGGTCTTTATTTCTAACCAGATAGTAACAGATTTAATTAATTCCAAAATCATTTCATGTCCTATATCTGATCATAACTCAATTGTTTTTGAATTCATGATAAAAAATACTCATAATGTTCAGATCAAAAGGATACCAGCATACTTAACTCAGCTAAAAGACTATAAAGAATATATACTTTCAGAAGTACAACATTTTCTAGACATAAATAATACTCCTGAAGTCTCCATTGTCTATGTTTGGGATGCCTTAAAATCATATCTATATGGACAAAGTATCAGATGGTATAATAATAAAAGGAAATCTTGGGATAAGGAATTGTTAGATATTCAAAGTAAATTAGACTCTTATAAACATAATAATAAAGAAAATATTATGGACAAGAAAGTTATTGAAGAAATAAACAAACTAAATGAGAAATACAAAGAAATTTTAACTCATAAAGTTAAAATAACTTTAGAGAAATACAAGTTTTGTCTTATTCAATAAGCCCCAAATACTTACATAGACTTAAAAATAAAACAAAAGATTGAATAAACAAAACCATATCAAAGAAATCTTTTCTCTAAGGAAAAAGAAGAATGTTTCTAGTATACCAGAAATACTGGATGAATTTAGAAATCACTTTCACAAGATTAACCATAACAACATTAACATGGAACCTAAAGATAAAATAAAGGAGTTTATAACCACAAACATGAATAAAAAGCTTAATAAACAACAGATTAAACTATTGGACAAGAGTATTTCATATACAGAAGTTATTACACAAATAAATAAGCTTAAATCAAACAAAGCACCGGGTAATGATGGTATTATACCAGAGATATATAAAATCCTTTCTAAAACTACATATTCATTAATACATAAGGTTTTATTTTGGCCCAAACTGAGTTAATAACCCCCATCTTGGCAATATACATTTATTCCACCAATTTTAAAACCTAATAAAGATCCAACTAGATGTTCTTCATATCGACCCATCTCATTACTTAATGTTGATTATAAAATGTTTATGAGTATTTTTGCTGATAGATTGAAGACAATCATCCCGGCATTATAGATATAGATCAGATGGGCTTCATTGTAAATAGAAATACTTTTGATAATATAAGAAGAACTTTAACATTAATTGATTTTGCAAATAGGAAAAGAAAGATTTAACACTTATTAGTCTTGATATAGGTTTAGCATTTGATTCAGTAAGTTGGGACTATCTGTTTACCTTACTGAAATGCACAAACTTCTCTGATGCATTTGTAAATTTAATTGAGCATTTATACAAAGGAACGCTGGCTTATATTAAGGTAGGAACATATGTTTCACAAAAAATACCCATTCTTAAAGGTACAAAGCAAGGATGTTCACTTTCTCCACTATTATTCACTTTAGTAATGGAGCCTTGGGCTAATTTGATTAGAAACAGTACTGACATAGAGGGTTTTGAAATAGACGAAAATACAACATCAAAAATTCAACTTTTTGCAGATGATGTTCTAATTACATCAGCAGGATCTAATTCTTCTATGCAGTCTTTATTTGATAAAATGATGAATTTTAAAAGTATTTCTGGTTTAATATTCAATGAAGAAAAAACTAAAATACTACCTATATATATACAGGAAAAAATATTCTCATTAGTGATTTTACTAAATATGTACCCAATTCAGGTCAGATAACTTATTTAGGTATAATACTATCTAAAGATATTAAATCTATTATATATAATAACTATAATACCTGTTTTCTTAATATACAAAATCTTTTAATACCTGGAATAATATGTTTTTTACTATGGAGGAGAGACTTACAATTATTAAAATGATAATATTCCCCAAGATTTTATACTTAATACAATCAATAATACTTTCACCTACAAAAATAATTATCAAGAAACTGAATACACTAATGTTAAATTTCTTATGGGCACCTAATAGACCTAGGATTGCATTAAAGAAACATACTAATAGCTGGTCTCAAGGGGGTATTTCTTTTCCAGACTTTAATTTATATATTATCTCTTCTATTATAAAAGTTATTACTTTATTAATAGATCAGTCATATATCGCAAAATGGAAAGATTATTGGGAGCTAATTAGTATGCACTTCATGAAAATCTCCTTAACACATAAAAATATGATTGTAAATAACTCCATGTTGTGGTTGCTAAAGGAATTTTGTACTTCACCTATTACACCTAAACATATGGCTTGTTACCCATTAAATATTATTATTAGTTATCGTAACTTTATATTCATGCACCCTAAGTATAGGGAATGGAATTTTATTGTATTCCCTACAATGTATACTCAGGGTATGCTTATGTCATCTACTTCTGAAGGAGCTCATTTAGCTATAGATAATGATCTAAAGTACCGGTATCAGCTGATATCTGATAATAAAGTTAAAAATCTAGATTTCTTAAAACAAGAATTTGATCTAAGAGAAACTTGCTGGTTAGAGGTTCAGATCTTTAGACAACATCTCATTGATAGAATAGATCTAATGTCTATAACAGTTAAAGAATCTATTCCAAAACTGATTGATTACTTGATATTAAATTTACAGCATAAAGTTTCTGATAAAGGTAAACTTTCATATATACATAAAATTATCAGACAAGAAACTTTTTACAGTGTAGATTCATACTGGAATTATTTCACCTCTATTAATGGGGACCCACCAACTCAACAAGATAAACAATATATATTGGAATCTGCTTATAGAACTACATCTTCCATTGTCTGGAGACTTTATACATGGAAATTTTTACATAGATCTTTTATACACCTTTGATGATGAATAAAATAAATAATAAAGATAATCTATGTAAGAGATGTAATGTAGAAATTAATGCTGACTGGGCTCATATGTTTTATGACTGTATGAAGTTGAAAGAATACTGGAAGTCAATTAATGAATTTTGCAGGCTCTTTTTACAGATAATTTCATTATTTCTAAGTCTCTTATATTATTCAACACACCTGTACCTCAATGTGTTAAAAAGTTTAAGCTTCCCTTGTTATGGTCTATCCTAGCAGTGGCCAGGAAAATAATAACTAGAAATTGGATTTCAGATACACCTCCTTCGTTCAATGAATTTAAAAATGTTATGAATATAATGTGCCATATGGAAATAAGCACAATTAGAATGAGAACAACTAGAAAAACATCATATTATATTGTATGGGATAATTTACAAAATTTGTTAAAAAAATTCTAATTTCAATAGCACGGTATTTTAGTTTAATTAATTGATCTGATTGTAGTGGATGTCTTTGTAAATACTTTAGTTGTTTTGTTGAATATTATAATAATACCTATTTTTAATTACTTGTATAAAATTGTTATGATATTTCTCTTATATGTTAAAACAATAAACCTGTTTTGAAAAAAAAAAAAGGTGCTCTGCTTGACATGTATGGGAAGTCTGTTCCATAGCATGGGCAGTCTTTGGGTTATGAACCTGTCCCTCCAGCATGTTCCGTTAATTGTGGTAATGAGGTTGAGGTCTCTGGAGCATCTGGTGCGGCAGGATTGGGATTTCTTTAGATGTAGCATTTCTAAAAGAGCTGGGTCAGACATGGCTTTGTAAGTCAAGCAGCGATCACCTCTAAGTAGGCAATATGAGACAGAGAATAGTTGGTGTTTTTTGAGTCTGTCCATATAGGACAAGTGTTTAAGGCCTAGGATCCTCTTTGTGAGGTACTTTTGTGGCCTCTCCAGTTGTTTCAGTTGTTTAGTGAGGTACTTGAAAAATGGGACATTGTACTCAATGATTAGCCTAATGAGGGAAGAGTAGACAGAGACAATGACCTCTTTATTGCTGGATGCAAACCCCTTAGTAATGAGATGCGTCACATAGAAGGACTTTCTGACCACAGTGGCAATGTGGTGATCAAAGGAAAGGTTGCTGTCAACCTGTGTTCCCAGATCTCTTATAACATCTTCTGTGTTCAGTGGACTACCATCAATGTGGTAATTTATGGGAACCGGGTTTTTCCCAAAGGGGATGGCGACACATTTTTTGGCATTGAGCTTAAGGCCATGGTTCTGACACCAGTCGTTGGTCACAGTGAGGCCATTCTGTAGGATGTCAACATCACATGGGGAGTTAATAATATCACCCAACTTGCAATTGTCTGTGAACTTTGTCAGCCAGAGTCCCTTCTTGTTGGCCTGCTCTTCAGAGAAGTAGATACCAAACAGGAGAAGACCCAGGACCAAATCCTGTGGGACTCCACTTGTGACTAATCGGCAGTCTGACTTGGAGTCAGCTACTTTCACACTGTGGGTTCTGTCTGTGAGCCAGTTTTCAACCCACCTAGTGATATAGGGGTTAATGTCAAGCTTAGTGAGTTTATCTGATTCCTGAGTGGGGAGTGGTATCAAAAGCCTTGGCCAGATCATGATAGACTGTATGAACCACCTTTCCTTCATCCACAGATGTGGTGACTGACTCAAAAAAGTTGACCAATTTGAGCAGGCATGATCTACCATTCACAAAACCAAACTGTATGGGATCCAGAGTTTGGAGATTCTCTATATCCTTGTTTATTAGGTCCATGATGCTGCGTTCCATAGCTTTGCATATCAGACTCATCAGGCTAATGGGGTGATAGTTCCCAGGGTCTGTGGTTTCTCCTCCTTTGTGGAGATGGATAACTGTAGCAGTGTACCATTCAGCAGGAACAAAGCTTGAGGTGAAGCTGTGATTGAACAGAGCACACAGGTGAGGTGCCAGTTCACTCTGTAGTTCATGTAGAACACAACCAAGGATATTGTTAGGTCCCATGGAAGCTGTATTCTTGGTCTTTGACAGTGCTGTTTTAACCTGTGCAGTAATAATACTGGATGGCTGGCAATCTACTGGTATTGTGACTGGTCCTTTAGGGGGGGAGGGGGGTAAAGTTGGCACTGAATCTGTCAGCCAGTATACTGGCAATATCTGTTGGCTCGGTATATGAGGTACCATTGTGCAGTAGCTCAGAGCAAATCTGGGTATTGCCATGGAGATTCTTTACATAACTATAGAAGGCCTTGTGGTTGTCTTTACTATCTGCTGCAATTCTGTTTTCATACCTAGTTTTAGAGGATTTGATGAGGAATCTCAACTTTTTGTTGAGGCTGATAATGGAGTTTTTCCAGTCTTGGGACTTCACCTTATTCCACATCAGTTTCCTCCTTCTGTTGTAGAGATTGTTTATGGCAGGGAACCACCAGATTGGCTTCTTTTTTTGGAGGAGAGTGTCTTGGTTCTATTGGGTATGCTGAGATCCATGCATTTGTGTACGTGTTTGTACAGTGCATTGGTGTACGATTCTGCAGTCACACAACTATTCTCCATTTGCATGGGTGCAGTGAAGTTAGACACCTCTGTTTTTAGGATCCCAAAGTTAGTTTGGAGAAGTTTTTTATGGTGGTTACCTTTGCTGGGGGAGTGGGAGGGATGTGGATTTCCAAGGTGATTAGTTTGTGGTCAGATCTAACCTGGGAGGAGCCGACTATTGGAGTAGAGCAATGGTCGCCCATGTTAGTAATGACCAGGTTAAGGATGTTACTACCTCTAGTGGGGGTAAGAATGAGCTGGTCCAGGGCACTGGAATTAATGAACTCCAGGAAATGTTGAGCAAGTGTATTGGTACATGAGTAGTCTACCCAGTTAATAGAGGGGTAGTTGAAGTCGCCTACTAAGAGAGTGTTAGGTTGGACCCTAATATTCTCCAGGGTGCTTAGGAACATGGAGTGTGAGTCTTGGGAAATGGTTGGGGACCTATAGCAGGTTACAACCTGAATCGCTGTCTTACCCAATGTTAGCTGCACCTGAAATATTGCTAATGTGTTTTGTTGGACTACCAGTCTGGAGGTGTGCACATCCTTTATGAATATGGAGATACCACTGCCTTTGGAGCTTCAGTCTAAGGTCTGGGGCCGAAAGGTGTGGAATGAGATATAACCTGGTAGTGCAGGGTTGCTTTCTGCTGCCTTGAACCAGGTCTCTGTTTCAGCACAAATGTCGATTTTATCTGATTCTTGATATGCCACGATTATTTTTTCTGTAGATTTGTGGATGACCTGCTTCTTATATGGACAGGCACTCTAGAAGAATTCAACATGTTTTTTAACTCATTGAATACATGTACTGAATTTCTAAAGTTTAAGAAAGAAACATCATTGCAACAGGTTAATTTTCTGGATATTACTTTACATAAATCATATCTGGGCAGCCTTGAAACTAAGTTATATAAGAAACCTGTTAAAAGAAATACATATCTGCATCACACTAATATGCATCCACTTTTTATCTTTAAAAATGTTGTTGATAATCAAATGAAGTGTGTCACTAGACTGAATACAGAAGATAATCATATGTTGCTACAATTAATACAGCACAAGATTTTATATGTAGGGGTTATAATAGTAAAGTTGTTAATAACACTAGAGATAATACAATTCAAGAATGCGATGCTGACGTCAGACCAATTTTCTCTAAGCTGCCCCACAATATAGGAATAGTTCAGCAAAGTAATAATGTTAATAACGTTAGAAGATGCATTCTAACTTATAATAAAGATACAAAGGCTGTTAAGGCCATTATTAATAAATACTGGTCCATTTTGTCTGCAGTACCAGAGATTAGGAATTCCATAGGTGATAAACCAACCTTTGGTTACAAAAGATATCCTAATTTAAAGAATAAACTATGTTATAAAGAACCACAACAAATTTTATATTTTAAGACCAATAATGTAGGAACACATAGATGTAACAAATACATGCACTGTTCTAGTATTAATACTGATTAAAGGTTTACCCATCCAGTCACTGGCAAAATATTTAATGTACGAGTGTTTGGAAATTGTGATTCTAGGAATATTATATACCTAACTACAGTGCTTGCCAGTTATGTGATGCATATTATGTGGGAAAAACAATAGAAAGTTGAAAGATCATATTAGTAGTCATCTCTCTGAAATTAATAGGAAACTTAATACTAATGCATTATATAGGCATATTATAAAGCAGGCAATGCACACTATATTACATTTATGATTTTATTTCAAGTTAATGAATCTCTATATGGTGGTGATATTGTTACACATACTGAATTAGAGGAATATAGCTGGATTTTGTGACTTAGAGCTGATATATTACCAGGTTTAAGTGAATTTGTATCTTTAAAGCTCTATCTGAGAGAATTACATCAGAGGGTGTGATTGTACCATGTGACTAGTATCATGTGACCTTTGTCATGTGACCTTTACCATGTGACTTTTATCTATTTAAATGGCTTTAGTAACTGTCTTAAATGTTTATGTGCCTGAGGAAGCTTTTAATAGAAACTACAACGTTGCATCTTAAAGTATTTGACTCCAGTTTGGTACTATATGGTTTACAGTAGATTTTTCACTTTTTGGCTGTTTGCATTTGTTTTCACTGTGATTTACCAGTGGATTATTCTTTTTCTATTCCATTAGAGACATAGGTGCCAAACCATGAATGAATTTCCCATTTTCCCATCCAGTTGTCCAAGTTACACTTGAACTGGGTTAATGAGGAACTCTGCTATTCACATGGATGGGCAGCCTGTTCCATAAACAGGGTAGTCTTTGGGATACATACCTTATCTCTCCAGTAGGTTGTATTTATATCACAGGCAAGGTATACGTTTTTAGAATGGGTAATTCTGGTGCTGTTTGTTTTGTGGCTATGCAAGAGGTCCATCAGAGTGAGGTCTGACAATAATCTGTATGCCAGGCATAGATCACCCCCTCAAAAGCCTGTAGGAGACAGAATATAGGGAATGGGCCTTGAGGCGGCCTGTATAGGGCATTTTATTTATGCCCTCTTTTCTTTTAGTGAGGAACCTCTGTGGATGTTCCAATTGCTGGCTATGCCAAGTTAGATACATACCAAAGGGGGTATTGTACTCAATTATAGGTCTGATGAATGCTGAATACAGTGGAACAATGACTTCCTTGGACTTAGATGCTATACCTTTGTTTATAAGTTGCGCAACATAGAATGATTTTCTCACCACTGTAGACACATAATGGTCAAAGGCTAGATTACTATCAATGTATGTCCCTAAATCTGTGACTACTGGGTCAACTGTAAGGGGTGTGTTGTTAATATGATAGTTACCAGGGATGGATGACTTCCCAAAGGATACTATTATGCATTTATTGGCATTTAGTTTTAGTCCATGGCTCTGACACCAGTTCTTTGCCTGTGTCAGTCCCAACCAGAGAACATTGTGTCAGTGAGAGATTCAATGACAGCTTCTAATTTGCAATCATCTGCAAATGTAGTCAGCCAGAAACCACTGACATTGACCTTGACTTCTGAGAAGTAAATGCCAAAAAGGAGCAGTCCAAGGACTGATCCCTGAGGGACTCCACTTATGACTGGCCTCTTTGAAGAGGTGTACTTCCCAGTTCTAATTTCCAGAGTCCTATCAGTGAGCCAGTTGGCTATCCACTGGGTGACATATGGGTTTGTACCTAACTTCTTGAGTTTGTCAACAATGCCTGAGTGGAGTATTGTGTTAAATGCCTTGGCTACGTCAAGGTAGGCAATGTGAGTGAGTTTGCCCTCATCCATTGCTTTAGGTGACCTTTTCAAAGAAGTTCACCTGGTTGAGTAGGCATGATCTGTCCTTGATGAAACCAAATTGGTTTGGGTCCAACGTCTGGAGGCTTAGTATATCTCTATTGATCATCTCCATGATAATTATTTCCATAGCTTTACATATAAGGCTAGTGAGACAATGATCTGTAGTTTCCAGGGTCTGTAGATGGCCAGCCTCTGTGCAGAGGGATGACTGTTGCCTTTCACCATTCATGAGGCATGAAGCCTGTTTGGAGGCTACAGTTAAATAGTAATTCCAGAAGACCTGATAAGTCATGTTTCATGCTATTTAGAAGGCATCCTGGGATATTGTCTGAGCCCATTAATGCAGTGTTCTTGGTCTTAGAGAGAGCATTAAGGACCTGTTCCCTAGTGATTATAGGGGGTTATATTTGATGATATTTCCTGAAGCA
This sequence comes from Protopterus annectens, assembly GCF_019279795.1. Taxonomy (NCBI): domain Eukaryota; kingdom Metazoa; phylum Chordata; order Ceratodontiformes; family Protopteridae; genus Protopterus; species Protopterus annectens. The sequence continues at coordinate 534,452,670 of NC_056735.1, forward strand.
AGGTTGAGGGGGAGAAAGGAATAACTTGGAGCTGAATTTATTAGCCAGAAAGTTTGCTATATTTTCTGGCTCAGTATAGGTGGCTACATTTACAATGAACTCTGCAAACAATTGTATATTGCCTTTGAGTTTGCCTTAAATTTGGCTTTGGTAGACTTTATTTGTCCACTGAGTTGTTTGTTTAGTTTGAAGAGAGTGCTTTTATCCTGCTGGGTGCTGCACCTCATACTTTTTGCCATGATTTTCTTCCTCCTGTTATACAGCCTACTGATTTTATGATTCCACCAGGGTGGCTTGCTTTTTGAGTTAGTTCTGTAATTCCTCCTGGTGGGTATAGCTGTCTTTATTATCATGCTTATACAGGGTTTCTGTGAACAGTTCTGCATAGGCAGCAGTGTTCTCAGGGTATATGGGGTCTTGAAATTTTTCCAGGTTCTCACTTAATAGCAGCAGGTTAGCTTTAGAATATTTGCTGAATATTCCAGGTTTAGCTGGGATCCAGGTTTTATTTTTACTTCAAAGGAGACCATTTTTCTGCTCTGACATTACCAGGGAAGGCATTATAGTAGGGGATGTGCAACAGTCTCCCATATTAGTAAGGATCAGATCCAGTATGGTTTCACCCCTGGTTGGTGTATTGACTATCTGATCCAAGCAGTTTGTGTTTACAAAATCCAGGAAACTCTGTGCATGTAAGTTTGTTATTGTATAGGATTCCCAGTTAATAGTAGGGTAATTAAAGTCACCCATGAATATGGTATTGGGTTGTATGGTTAGTGTTTCTAATAAGTTTATGGGTTTCCTGGGTCATACAGGGGGACATATAGATTACAAGGAAGTGGTATTGGATTTTTACCTGTGGTGATTTGAACATGATTGACAGCAATTTCAATACAAAATCAAGCATGACAATAACCAGATCCATAACAATTGATACCAACAACTACATAACAACAATAAAACTAAAACAAGTAACTAAACACAACATCCTCACCACAGAAAAAAATCACTCACAGCTACACCTGCTTGTAATGTGGTCTAGTGGAATTTTGAGACTCTTCAGTGCAAGTCCCAAAACCTGTAATATAGCACTGAAGTGTAATACCTAAAAATTGATTTCTATACACACACACACACACACACACACACACACACACACACACACACACACACACACACATATATATATATATATATATAGAGAGAGAGAGAGGAGAGAGAGGGATGGAGGGAGAGAGAGAAAGAGAGGGACACTAACTCTAAGATTACTATATGACAGAGAAAAGGAAGCATTCTGAAATACAGGTAGTTCTAAGTTAAGGTAAATGTCTCTGGAATGCATTTAAATGTTCAGTGTTCTGAAAACTGCACTTATGCTCCTCTAACATACAACAGGACCCTACTTATAATCAATTTTGCAAAATGTGCACAAAGCTCTTTAGTAAATGAAAAAACACATAAAAAAATAAATAAACAAATATATAAAAAAGACCTGAAATAAATAACTGGGAAACACACATAATGCACATGCAAAGTAAGGAAAGCAAAATAATTAATGTAAAGCAAATAAAAATAAGAACATCAAAAAGGAAAAGAGTAGAGCACCCATGAATGAAAAAGAAAAACAGACTGAGCAAAAAGTATCTGTTGAAATTGTGAGACCCATATTTGTAATTCTTCAAATACTTAACAGTGAAAGTGCAAAATCGTGATTTTATCACTCTTTGATTGCTTCATATATTCCAAACTGCAAGGTACAATCATGTATGAAGTATATCTATCAATATATATATATATATATATATATATATATATATATATATATATATATATATATATATATATATATATATAAAATAAAAGACTACAAACCAATTAATGAATGTATACACCAACTGTAAAAATAATAAAGAAATAATGGAATAATGGAGTGGCTGACACTGAAAGGATATTTGAGCTTTCGTTCTTTTATGGATATAAGAACTTCATCAGAATAACCAGGAATTAGAATGAAGACACTATTTACAGTACACAAAATCATCATGTGATAGTACAGTAACCAATACACAATATATGGTAATATTCTATGTACACCAATAATATGTGTAGTACATTTTCAGAAAATCCAATAGACTGTCAGAAAACACAATGAACTTGCCTAAAATTGACTATGTATAAGAAGTTAATGACCTAGGTAAAGAACATAATAAAGTAACTCATACATCAGTAGCAGAAGCTTAAAAATAATCATTATAAGATAATAGCATACAATTATATGAAATGAAAGTAATGACTTGTATATGTATGTACATTAAGCATACCATTTAAGAGTGCATTTAATATTAATATTATCATTTAATCTAGGGAACATATCTGCACCTAAATGCAATTGCTATTTTAACTCTCTAACTTCCAATAGTAACTCTGGATCTCCAAAAAAAGGATTTATCTGTTCAAGCACTTAAAAATGAAACTTAATAAAGTCAGTACACATGGTGCTATGCTTAGCTAAAGTGTTAATGCAATTCCTAGTTTGATGGCCGCATCTTTCTGAAAACTGCTGACGCAAACTGCAAACCGCGAAATTCAAAGATCGCAAAAACTGAATCACCGAATTACAAAATATTGCCCCCTTTTTGACTCATGGTAGCACTCGTTTTGGTGGTGAAGCTATCGTAAATGTTGGAATTCGATATATTTAAGATGTTTAGGGATGTCAGTGTGCTGGAATTCGTTTAAATGGTTCGTGTATATGCACATTCAAAGAATCTATAGGTCTACTTCTAAAAACCGAAAGCTCATTTACCTAAGTTTCAAAAGACCAAGATGAAGAAAACAAAACTCTAGAAGACCAACTGCTTAGAAGACTGACATTTCACTTCAGGTAAGTGACCACTTGGCCAACCCAGCAAACAAACTAAAACTGAAGCAAGGAAAACCCACTCTTGTGGGGGGCTGCACCCCCCCACTCCCCCAACTAAATACACCAACTCTGAGATTGCACTACTGCAGAGGTAAGGGGCAAAGGTCAACATGCTGGACAAATGGTTATTTACCTGTTGTGAAATGTCAGTGTTCTGAGCAGTCAGTCTTCAGGAATTTCATTTTTTTCATCTCTGTCTTTTGAAAGTCGGGTAAGTGAGCTTTCAAGTTTTAGAAGGGGACTTGTGTGCATATATCTATCTATCTATCTATCTATCTATCTATCTATCTATCTATCTATCTATCTATCTCTCTATTTATTTATCTATATAGAGAGAGAGAGAGAGAGCAGCAGCAGTGTGGATGGTAGCATTCTCATCTCAGAAAAAAAAAAAAACAATTGCCAGCCATTCATTTTTATTAAAAATTAAATAAACATTTGCAACAGCCAGTGTATATTTTTTTATGGGCAATAACTTGTAATTGTGAATCTTGCCAAAAGTAGGGAACTATAAAAAACATATCTCAAAAAATTTAAAAAAAAATGAAGCAACAAGAAATAACTAAGAAACACCCTACAGACAAAAATGTAATAGCAGCAATAAAGAAATGCATGACCTGAAATAAAATATGGAACTAAAGCAATAAAAAATAAAAATGGGCAAAATAATTTTAGAAGAATGTGACATCACAGAATCAACCAGAAAAAATAGAAAAATTTAAAGGTGAAAGAAAATAAAGCATGTTTATCTGTGGCAAACCTGAAAAAGAAAGTAAAACAGAAACAAAGATTATGATTTTACAGACAAATAATTGAAAGGATAGTACTTAGTTCTCATGCAAAGGGTCTGAGGATTGAAATATAATGAATAATGTATGTTTTAATATGTGAGCTGGTCTGTGTACTGAACTCCTCAGAATTTATACTGATCAAGTGAACAGTGCTTTTCTAAAAATCCCTCAAAGAATGAGCTGGAAAAAATATAACTCGATAAAAAAATAACTGATAAAATGAAACAGTGACGTATTAAACAAAGTCTGTACTTTACTATACCGACTTTAACAATCTAGGTAGCAAGAAAAGACTAAGCTTACACTAAAATGAGCTGTGAAATTAATGACTGAGATGACTAATGAAATGTTTGTGTGTAATATAATGAACTGTTAATTGTAAACATAGTGTTGCAAAGAGTGCTCTACTGCTCATCAAAGTCAAACTCAATGTTCTAAGTTGGGGAGTAAACACTTTTGCCAACTTTATCTTCTCAGTCATTGTTTTTTTTTTTTAAGGAAATCACTGCTGGAGTAGTTTCTAAGTGTGTACCAGCAGTGATGCCTTTCTTTATAGAGAAATCTCTTTTTATAATGTTTGCACTACCATGGAGTTAGTATATCTAAATCCGTGGGATGTGGGGAACTTATCAGCACATGTACCTACATGAATGTTTTTCATCAAGTTGATCTCCCAAGCAGTTTTGCTAAACAACTTGGCTCCTTGCTGAATTGTAACTCAAGTAGTCATAGTGGAAATTGTTGAAAATAATAAGGTAAATAGTGCATGATAGGTTTACCTTCATATATGCATTCTGCACATGGGCAAACAGCAGATGTTCGAAAGGATGTTTGCAAAGTTTGCAAACATCAAACGCAAAATGCTTCAAATGTGCAATGTATGACATTCACTCATTGTAGAATCTGCATTTTGGGGTGGATTGCACTATAGTGGGGATCGGAAAACGGACCCTTCCCCCACTGTACTGCGATCTCAGAGTTAGTATATTAAAGTAGGGGGTGTGGGGGGTGCAGCCTCCCACATGGGGGGGGTGCAGGAGGGCTTGCCCCCCTGTATTGCACTTCATTACACTATGTATTTGACTTTTGTGTTTGCAAATCAGCAAATTTGCTTTTCGATTTGCTGATTTTCAAACATTGGAAACTGTTGCGGTTTTGAGTTTCGTGCTTACGATTCGCTCATATGAGCAATCGCACAAGTGATTTTCATCCATGTAAAGATAAATCGCATGATATAACCACTTACAAAAAAGGAAAACATGTCCTCTAAAATACATAGATTTAACCCAATGTAGCAAGCTCATCTATAATGCAAATAGCAACATAAAACATGACACATAGCACTAGCAAAAAATGCAGAAATCCCGAAGACATTATATAAAAAACACAGTCACAAGATAAAAGCAACACACATAACATTTTGTAAAACACCAGGAAACTTAAAACACAGTTCATCCACAAATAAAACACAAATTCACTCACATAATGCAATACTGCAATAACCCTGCACCTACAGATCCACAAAAGTATGCATTATAAACTACCCATTTATAAAAAAGAATAAATGTGCCCAAACATGCTTTGCCTTTACAAATATCTGATGTATACCTCCACCTACAGTAATAGAAACATGTATATCTATAAACATAAAAATAAATAACCAAATAATAAATTAAGAAAATAATAAAAAAATCTTACTTTTATTAATACACCCCAAACAAAACTCTAGAACTCTTAAATAAAAAGCACAGAGGCTTAGAGTTTAGTAATTTAGCTTGAATGTGACAAGATCATGAGTGCAATCTAAACCTCTTAGTCATTCTGTTGAGCTTTCATATTCTACCCATGTCTGTGTTGGCTTTCTTTTGTTTCTTTGATATCTCCACTATTTCAAAAACCATGCTAGCAGATTAGCTATTCTGAACTATCCCTATATATTTCAGTTAACCTTGCCCTTGTGGGCTGTATCTTGGATAAAAGGATTTGAGGAACAGACTACCTACCCTGTAAACCGCAGAATGCTTCCATTCCCACTGTCAGATCCATAGAATCTACACTAAAATATTGATAACTAATATTTCAGGATTCAATATACTGAAAAAAAAGCCTCAAGCATAACAACATCCCCCAAAGCCAACAAGAATCAATAAAAAAATCAGTCAATCAATCAATCAATAGATAAAGTCAGCTGATATTAGTACACCCATCCCATTCACCACTCTATTCTTCTAACAAGTTTGTGTATGTGAAAGTGTGGAAACTAGAACATAACTCCATTCTGTTGAAATTAATTTAAAACAGCACTGCAAAGGAAAAGTTGCACACATAATAATGGCTAAAATTCACCATTATGAGCAAAATGCAGAGTTGGAGATATTTCATTTATTATACCGCATTCCGTGGAGCTTGCAAAACATATGCCATTAATAGAAAACATATAGTGATGCTACTGAATGCTTTCTCTAAGCAAACTTGCCATTAACTGCTTCTCCCATGCTGCTTTGTATCAATACAGTAACTAATAATATTTATGCCTTGCATAGTTTTCAGTTGCAATTTCTGCTGACAGTTGCAATTTATACTAAAATACTGAATGCATCCCCTTCAGTCTTAGAAATATAACTTTTATTCATAAAATACTCACTCATAGTATTCTGTATATAAATTCATATTTAATATTTGATTTTGCATATAGCAGTCTATGCAAATAGCTATACCAATGTATTATCCAGACAGCTACCATTCCAAACAAATGAAACTAAATACTTTAAAAGCAATATGCATGCAGCTATGCATTTCATTTAAAAACATTAACTTTGTCTCCTCTGTCTACTTTTGTTATACTGCTACATTTAAAAGTGTGATAATACTGTGTTATTCAGACAGCGATTGTTTCATACACATATAACTGAATACTTTAATAATGTAATATACATTCGATTATGCATTTCATTTAAAACATTCACCATGTTTCCTTTGCTTGTTTCAGTTTTCTGTTCTGTATCGTGTTACATTTAAAAGAGCAGTAATTCAGGCAATGATGTTATGATTTTTGATTCTTGCATTCTTTCTACCACAATCACTAACACGTTACAATATAACTAAAACCTCCATCATTAAAGAGCCAAAACCATTGATTCATAAAACAAAAATGCCTTTCATCATGTTGTCATATCATCCTTTTTTTAACGATAAAATAACCTTAACATTGTTTAATGGGCTACTACATGCACTCACATCTTAAACAGGGACACACTCCATTGCAAAACTATATCAAGAAGGAATGATTATTTGTATCAAAGCCTTTAAACATTCATTGCTAATATGTCACAAATTTATCCATTTAAAATATTTCTTTCTTCTTCTTCTTCTTCTTTCGGCTTTTCCCAGTTAGGGGTCGCCACAGTGGATCACCTATCCGCTCATGATTGGCAGTGGAGTTTTACAGTGTCGAGTTGCCAGCCTGGTGCCCAACCTTCCACAGAAGGCCCACACATGCACACACTCACACCTAGGGCCAATTTAGAGTATCCAATCCACCTACAGCATGTCTTTGGGATGTGGGAGGAAACCGGAGCACCCGGAGGAAACCCACGCGACCACAGGGAGGACATGCAAACTCCACACAGAAGGCACCCCAGCCGAGGATCGAACCGGAGAACCTCTTGCTGTGAGGCAGCAATGCTATTTCATTAATTCCTCAAAATTAAAAAAAAATAAAAGTATGTTTTGGTGACTAAAAAGCACACATTTTCAGTAAATATCTTTTTATAGAAATCTATTACATGTCTTCTTAATGTTACATTAAACTGGTCTGGCAGATGAAGTTAGAGTTGACACTATGAGATATGCACACCTTATTAACTTCTAAACTACAAAATGTACATAACTTATAAAGTATTCTTAATTAGTTTATGATTTTTATTCTGCCATATCTTTTAGATATTCAAACCCTCTCTTGAATAAACAGACACACCCCCTGCTTAATTCTTTAGAGCTGCCCAACCTAGAATCTGAGCAGTATTTTCAATTATTGTAGTACTGATTTGAATGCAATTCATTCCCAGAATAGAGAAATAAGTTTCCCATTTGTAAGAATTAAAAATCTGTGATAGAAAATGAAGTATGAAGATAGAGAACACACTGATGAACAAATGAAGCAGTTCAAGGGCACATAAACCAAAGAAAAATATACATCACTTTTTGAAGAACTTAACAGTAGAGACAGAAGATCTGAAGTCTGTCACGGCTACTCTGATGGATCAGCATCATGAGGTCCATTATGTACTACAAGAGGCAATTTGTTAGATAAGGAGGAAAACAAAGAAAAAATGTGGAAAAGGAAGAAAAATAAAAGCAAAATACACAAAGCTAGTTGATGCTGAGCATACTTCCTGGAATCCAAAATTTCAGTTTGCTGAGATCCCAAAGCTTATACCAGGCCGACAGCTTCAAGATCTCCAGAAAGAATAAAGTATTGAGTGATACTGATTTCTGATGACATTGTAGAAACTGAATGGTTCTACAAAGAGGGCAGTATGAAATTAGATTATGCCACAATTGTGTTTTTTCTTTCAGTTTTATGCAATACTTGTAAACTGGTACAATAAGTCATCAGAGCACAAAGCCCACAGCTATTAAATGTGTTCATGATCAAAGAGTTTACATGAGGGAAAAGGTACTGCAATGAGTAAGTAACAATTTGGAAATCCTAGTGGTAATCTGGCAGGAAACAAGTCACAGTACTTAATCAAATAGAGGAGAATATGTATCTTGTTTAAACTCATGATAAATGAAGTCAATGATTACATAGACTGTTGACATATGAAAAGTCATTAGACAAGCTGGTTTGCATATTGTGCACTATAAAATATCTTGGCAGTGAATTCAAGTTCCTGTAAAAGCTTTGGAAGTTAAAAGCATTTGTGAAGAATGATCAGTAGCATACAAAATGAAAAAAAAAAAGGCAGCTCAGGGTACCACAAAGGCACTTTTTCATAAACCACACACGGTTCATAATTAATCAAGCTTTTGCGTAATTGCTTTATCAAGTGTAGCTTTGCCAAATGTGCACAGCCATCTAAATATTTATAAAAGATCAGTATAAGCATGTCAAGAATAGATTATATCCCTGGGTCGAATGCTTTGGTGAGCATTAAGTAAGCAATAATGCTTGACAGGATGTGTGTTAATGTGTAATTAATGCCTGCCCATGGGGTGTTATAAGGCCTGACACCACAAGTTGAGACAAAATTAATGGGGACAAATTTTGCTTTTATAAACTGAAAAAGTTGCTAGAACAACAGGGTTTGCATTAATTTACATTTTCTATAGGATATGAAGCCTGAAACTGAAATGACTGTCATTATTTAGTGAATCCAATCCTCAGAGATTTGCCAGGAAAACACAAATTTTATGAGGAACAGACCAAAACTATGAGCCAAAAATCTATACATTTTGCAATAATCTATACAGTTGACAGGTAAGTCTATGAGCTTGGTCTCTTAGAATATAGTCTCCCAACATTTCTCAATTTATAACCTGATAGCACTCACACATCTATGGAAACATGTGCTTGTTTCGTTAACAAAATCATCAATAATGTCCTCTGCCTTTCTTTTGTGTTCTTCAGACCTTTCATGTAAGCTTGTTGAACAAGTTTAATGCATTCAAAAAGTGTTTTTTTTTTTTTTTTACTCTGCAACATATCTCTCCCATACCTACTTACTTTCCTTACTTCACACTTTGGCCAACAGCACACCTTCATCTCCCCTCCAAGACTCCTGCATATATGTATACTACTCCCCCCTTACCTCACCCCCCCTTCCCTGCTATCAATATTCCACCCCTGTCTAACCCACTTATCTTCCCAACTGGTATGTCTAGCTTCTTCCAAACCCGAACAGTATACTAAGGGCAGCTCCTCTACTATATGTATGAATATCTACTCATCTGAATATTATATTCTTGTACATAAGTAATCACATTTTTATACTAATGATTGTGTATGTTACTGTACTAACTGGATGATTGTGAACCTTCTGCTAACTTTGTAACTTTGTTATTAAACTTTAATCTTTTGTCTCTAACCAATAGAGCTTTTATCCCTGGGCCTCCGCTGAAAATGGGCTTGCACCCAGTCAGACCTTCCGGGTAAACAAATGTAAAATAAAATAAATAAAAATAAAGAGTCCATGCAGACAGATTCTGGCATTTAAGATGAAGCATGCATTTTCTACCAGTGAACTGAGGAGATAAAAAACTTTAGCCACTGTCCCTGCCCAATTTGGTGCTGATCATACACATGCTGAAATGTCCTAATAAAACTATCAAAGTCATCCCCATCTTTATACTGAGGAACAAACAGTAATAGTTTTGGCATTCAGGGCTTTGTTTCCATTCATGTTACTCACACATTTTTGATGAAGGGCCATTAGCTCCCAGTTGTGATGGTATTAGCTTTCTCTTTCTTATCACTTTTCCTACTTCTCTGCATCTTCAGACTCTCAGTTTTCCATCTTTTTCTCTCTTTTCTTGCTCTCGTTCTCTGTAGTATCTTTGAATTCAAACTGTGTCACTCTTTCAGCTGTTTTGACACCTTTTACCTCTTGATCAAGCACAACAATGTTCTAGTTCTGTCTGCATTGTAATGTCACTGGGGGTAGACCAAGTTTCCAAGCTGCATGCTGTGCATTCACAGCCAATGCTAGGCTATCTTCATGTTCAGTGGGATGGATTTTATCTACACCTAAGTGGCTATGATTTCATCCTTGGTCATATCAGCAGGATAGATTCCAACCAGTCTGCACTGTTAGTCAACTGTGATAATTGTTTTTTTTTTTTCCCCCAACAGAGCTCATTTTGCCTGTTTTATAAGTACTCGCTTTCTGAAAAATAAATGAGTCCAAGGTATATTTGTACATATTTATCTTCTGGCTGCAAGGCTACACATTCTTTTCAGCGACAAAAAATGTTTTGCAAGCTGTACAAGCTCACAATATATCCACACTGTTGCAAATTAAATATGTGACAGACAGGCACTATGGTTTTACTATCTATACCACTGGAAAAACACATCAACCAAGTAATGGACTACTAACTAGTGAGGGTCCTAATCACCTGGATTGCCAAATATGTCTAAGCCTGTATCATTGTACTAGCAACATTCCTATGAGTGTTCATGTAATCTGTAGAATTTAAGCTGAGCATAGGCAGTGGTAAAAGCAATAGTTACCAAAACATTAATGTTTGTAACATTGATGGCACCTATCAGCATCTGTCTAGCACACCAAATCGGTTTCATCATTTACAAAATATTGACTTGACACATGAAAATAGTCAATGGAGATATACCAGTACAGTCCATCAGCATCTTTCACAACAGAAAGACTCAGCAAATTTAAGCCCTGGCCAAATTTATCTCATGATGAATTAACTGTTTCACACCTAGCCTGAGTAGAATTTCCTACCTCTTGACATCTGCAGAGTTCCTGCCTTGACAGATTTGGCATGAGTTAAAATTCTGACTACAGTTTTCCAACCTACCTGTAATTAAATGTATTTAACTCAAAAGCTATAAAAGTTGCAAAAACAGTTAAAATTTAAAAGTCACTCAGCACATACTCCTTCTCCCAATGCTGATATTAATATGTCAGCCAGACCTAATGACAATTTTATAATGGACAAGTAATCTGATTTGTTTGCTTGAGTCTTTCGGCTTTTCCCAGTTAGGGGTCGCCACAGTGGAATTCCAGTCCGCTAATGATTAGCAGTAGAGTTTTACGTGCTGGCTTGCCGGGCCTAACGCACAACCTTCAATGAAGGATCACCTGTTCATGTATGTCACCACAGAGAAGATGCTCTAACTGAGAATCGAACGGGCAGCGTCTAACTGTGAGGCGACAACGCTACTGCAGCACCACCACCGCGGTATATATAATATGTACAATTAATTGTTATAACTATTTTATTTTTATTATTTTATTTTACATTTGTTGACCGGGCTAGTCTAACTGGATATATTTCCATTTTCAGTAGAGGCCCGGGGAGAAAAGCTCCAACATAGTACAAACAGTATTATGCAATTGTATAACAAAAACAAGTACAAAAAAAAAAAATAAGAGGTATATACAATCAAAAGAAGGCATACTCAAAGTAAAAATACAAGTAGGTCAATAATATAACAGTTGTGAGATTGTTTGATAAGCGAGATACGCTATAGTTCATTGTTGGTTAACATAAACACTTGTGGTTATAAGTTTTTGGAGACCAGATATTAGCATACAGAGGGGTATATAGAGTAAGATGTAGAACCATAGGCAGTAAAAAGAAAAAAAGAAAATAATTAATTAATTAATTAATCAGGGTTAGTGCAGGGACATAACCAGTGTGATTTTAGGTGAATTTTGAGTTTTTGCTTAAAGAGTGACAGTGATGGAAGTAGAGTTAGATTAGTAGGTAGAAGGTTCCAGTGTTTCCCAACAGTATTGGAGAAAATGCTGTCGCCTGACAAGTTATTGGACTTACTTATACTAGCAAGTAATTTACCTGAAGAGCACAGAGAAATCAGATTGTCATAAGGGGTAATGAGGTTAGCGAGAATTGGAGTATTATTAGGTTGGTAGAAGATTTTGTGAGCAATGGTGAGTTGGGAAAAAGTTAGCATGTTAGGGAGTTCAAGCCAGTCAAGCTGCTTAAGATTCAGACAGTGGTGTGTTTGAAATGCATTGCCAGTGGCAAACCTGGCAATATTGTTATAGGAGTTTTATAGTTTGAGAAGATTATTTTTTTTTAGATTAGTATAAATAGGAGAAGCATAGAGAAGAGTTGAGATTAAGTGAGAGTGGGCAATGGTGGTTCTAGCTAGAGGAGTTAGGAAGGGTTTGATTCTGTATAAGGAGCCAATTTTTCTGTTCACTGCTATGCAAACAAGTATTAATATCTCTGTAACAATGGTAGATAGACCACAATTATCAGTGCAAATTTGTTTGTGCAAGTGTTTTCTCCATTTTACAGCAAAGTAGTTTTGCAGCTGTTACTCTGTGGTGCTTTCTGTGTGGAGTCTGCATGTCCTACCCGCTGTCGAGTGGCCTCCGAAAGACATGCAAGAATGGGCGTGCCTTCGCTGAAGGTTGGGTGTCGGGCTGGCAACTCGGCACCATAAAAATCTACTGCCAATCATTAGCGGACCGCTGTTCCACTGTGGCAACCCCTAACCGGGAAAAGCCGAAAAGACAAACAAAACTCTGTGTTTGAAATATTTGCATAGTTATGAATGGTATGCATACATCCACATTTAATTGGCAAAATTATATAAATATCTGCAAATGCGGTGGTGGTGCTGCGGTAGCGTTGTCGCCTCACAGTTAGACATTGCCCATTCGATTCTCAGTTAGAGCGTCTTCTGTGTGACGACATGCGTGAACGAGCGTTCCTTCGTTGAAGGTTGTGCATTAGGCCTGGCAAGCCAGCACATAAAACTCTACTGCCAATCATTAACAGACCGGAGTTCCGCTGTGGCGACCCCTAACTGGGAAAAGCCGAAAGACACATATAAATATCTGCAAAACAGTGCTAGACAGATACCAACTATCAGTACAATGTTTTTCCAGCATTGTGTAAGCTGTTGTTTGAAACTATGGAATACCATGTAAACCCCTTCTGAGTTAAGTTTTTAACATAATTCTTGCCATGTGATGTATATGTATGATATTTCTGGAAAATAGAGATTTTCAATGACAGAGAGTATGTCACTTGCCTGAAGAGACATTTATTACCTCTGTGGTGATTGAGCAAGTGAAATGATGCTCTAAAATGTGTTAAAGTACCCAATTCCTGCGATGTTTATAAAATTATGATATTTACACTAATTTGCATATTGCATTACTAAGCAAGTATAAATAACCTGAGACTGGTAGGCGGACAACAGGTTTTAGTAAAAACTTTTGCAGCACTATCAAATCTTTTATTTGATACCACTGAGTAGCATATAAGCATCTTTTTTATTAATAATATAATTAATAACATATTACATATATGCATATTTCTAATAAATAACATAGAAATGATCTGCTACAGAATATCCCACTAGCATGAGTAGCAATTCCTGACCTCTGTGGTAATTGACATGTGAAATGGCATTCTACAGTGAAACCAGATGGACAATGCCTGCAATATATACAGAAATATTATCTTTGTGCAAATATGCATATAGTATTACTAAATAAATATAAATATATGCAGATCCGTTGTAGACAGACAGCAAGTATCAGTGACAACTTTTGCAGTATGATGTAATCTTTCATTTGATACTTTGGAGTAAACCGATATATCTGCAGGTGGCTTTTGCCCAAAAGGTAGGGGAATGAATTGGCTCAATTGTCTTTCAGATAAACAGGGGGAATATATCTGATATAAATAGAGTTTTAGCTAAAATATATACTACAGAGTGCTAGACATCTTAGCCACTACTGACAACAAAAACATGTTTTATACTGTCACGTCTATAGAACTACTTCTTGCAAACATTTATAGGTCAGCATCCAAAACACTTTAGAGAATGCTTGTTTTTGCCCCATCAGCATTAAGACAAACACAAAGATACATCTATGACAATGCATTGGTAACCTACCAATATAAGGGAGAAGGCCATAACTCATTGCAAATTTGGTTCCTGAAAATATGTCAACACAGTCACTTCATCTCATAAGAAAACAGCTACTCAATAACTTTGGTAAACAATAAGTCAAGTTGAACCTTAAAATAAGAGGAAATAAAACCAGATACTACAACTAACATCTGATTCAACACCTTATTTTGATCATGGGTTCTACTCTGATAGAAAAAAAGAGAATTATTTTGTTTTATCGTCACATTTTTCAGCCCGTTCTAACTATCAAGAGTAGTAGGATAATACATTTTCCTCTGTAGGAACCTCTGAATACAAAAAAAAAAAAAACATTTTAGTTGAATAATGGGTTAAGCTAGATCTATTCACATGCAAAACATCGAAACATTTCACCAGTTGTCCATTTCATTTTTATTCTCCATCTCCACCCTCCCGAATCCATCTCTATTCAACTGCATATATCTACCATATAGTAAAAAAGAAGACGCTGATGGCTGTATTCTCCAAAAAAGGCCTTTACTAGTGCAAAACACAAGCGCTTTCACAAACGAGCTTCTTCAGGTGTACATCAAGCACTACAAAAACACACCCTTTATAACAACACACATAATCCCCAAATATCACTGTGGAGGCAACAATCGACAAAATAACACACTGGTACCACAGTAAATTCCACGATCCACTCTTGATTTAAATAAAAGCACAAGCTCTTTATTTAACAAGCCAAACAGTTGTTGAGCGCTTTCATGTATAAAATACACTTCATCAGAACACTTGATAAGCCCTGGGGCTCTCTATAAATACTTAAAAAAACGCCAAAAGTTAATTGTTTAAGAGCTACGCCCTCACCATTTTTTAAAACTACAGTACTTACTTTCTCACTAATAATACATACTAAACCTTCAAATAAAACACTAAATGCCATTGTGTGTGAATTTGTACACCTAAAAACCTACTCTTTGTCAAAAGGCAACAATATTGTACTGTGTAGTACGTGTTTAAAAATAACACAAAAATGCAATGTCAAACATTGTCACTTATTAGAAATCTGTCTTAACATCTGTCCTTACAAGACAGGATTTGTTGGATACAAAATTCAACTGTTGCTAAAACACTACCTGTACATGCCATGATATAATATTAATATAAAGACAATAAAATTCTGTAAACAGGTTTCTACAGGTTGTATACTTCTATTAAATTTTTAAATACAATTCTGAGAATAGGAAATAATTAATCGAGATGTTATGTGTTCCTAACCAAGGGTTTTGTGGGGATCATATCATTGAGACCTGGAAGACAAGCTGCATTTAATTTCAACTGCCATTTTATTTCTTTCTCTCCAACCGTTCTCTTAATGTCCCCACCCCTCGGATTCTCCCTAACTACTTCCAAAATTCCAAATTTAAACTTGTCACATGTTTTACTTTTAGAGATGTGCCTAAATAGGGCATTGTTCTCATCCCTCTTCCCTATACAATAAATGTGATCATAAATTCTGTTTTTAAGTAACCTGTCGGTTTTCCCGACATAATAACAGGGACAAGAGCAGCACATAGCTAAATAAATCAAGTGCTTAGTGTTGCAATTACCATTGGCAAATCTAATTTTGTTGTTGTTGATGTTTTTTAAAGTACAACAAACGTCCTCGCAAATGAAAGCACATTGCGAGCGTCTACCACATTTCCTAGTCCCCCATCTCTGTGTGTTGTTACTCCCCCCTTGTCTATTGGCCTTCCATTCAATAAGATTTTTAATGTTCGGGCCTGTTTTGTATACAAAGGTGGGCCTGTCACTAACGAAATCTTTGATAGACTCATCACTGGTAATGATGTTCCAATTAGAATTAATAATTTTTTTAACATCACCTGCATAGGTTCATAGGTTCATAGGTTCATACTAGGCTATCTGCCCAAGGGCATTTATAAGCCTAGCCCATAGTTATGTGGCTTTCGCCACCCCTTTAGTTTGAATAAAAACTATGCCTATCATTTTTCTGTGCCTCTGTCAAGCAGTGACACTGAAGTAATCCCTGGGGTATATCTGCGATCTCCCATCCATTGGTCAAGATTCCTCTTGAACAAGGCCAGCGAGGTGCTCTGCCTTACATGTACCGGGATTTTGTTCCACAGCATAGGGAGTCTCTGGGCGATGAATCTGTCCCTCCAGCACGTTCTATTTATAACCGTGTCAAGGTTTAAGTCTCCCGCCCTTGTGGTTCTGAGGGATCTAGATTTTTTGAGGTGAAGCATATTCATCAAATCTGGGTTTGACATGGCCTTATATGTCAGGCACAGGTCACCTCTGAGCAAGCGGTATGAGACTGAATAAAGCTGGAGTTCTTTCAGTCGGGCAGCATAAGACATATTTTTGAGACCCTTTATCCTTTTGGTGAGGAACTTTTGGGGCCTTTCAAGCTGCATCAGGTGTCTGGTCAGATACATTCCGAACGGGGCATTGTACTCAATCATAGGTCTAATGAGTGATGAGTACAGGGGGACGATGACCTCCCTTGATCTAGATGTGAATCCCTTCATGATCAGGTGGGCGATATAGAAGGTTTTCCTAACTACTTTAGCAACATGAGTGTCAAACGAAAGACTTTGTTTCCCATGAGCATGTTTCCCATACTTGACGATGTAAGATTTCGAATGTTGATTTGTGTCTTTGTTGTCATGACATTTCTTACTAATATCAGGAAGGATTGGTCCCTTCCCCAAAAGTGGTGTGTACTTTTTCCCCCATTCCTGTATCACAAAGCTGGTCACATCCGTGATCAAATTGGGCGGATACCCTTTGTCCCTAAACATTCTCCCTATGTGGTTGATTTCCAACTCCATGTCCGCTTGGAGCGTTGTCATCCTCGCAGCCCGAATACACTGCCCTTTGATGATACTACGTTTCTGTGAGTAGGGGTGACTACTACTGAAATCCAAGTAACCATTACTAAATGTGTCCTTCCTATAGATCTTGGATTGAAAGGACCCCCCATCATTAAATATGTACACATCAAGGTAGTTGATTCCACTCATGTTGTATTGATGTACAAACTCTAAATAGGTAGTAGTCTGGTTGATGTATTCAATGAATTTGGACAATAAGGTAGTGTCACCCCTCCATAACAAAAACAGGTCATCCAGATAGCGGACATAGCAGGATATGTGTTCCATCCACTCACTATGCAATACAAACTCTTCCTCCCAATCCAGGAGCACAAGATTGGCATAAATGGGGGCGCAGGCTGCCCCCATAGCCACACCAGAGATTTGTCGAAAATATTCACCTTCAAAGAAAATGAAGTTGTTGTCAAGTACAATTTCTGTGAATTCAGAAATGAGCCTGATCTTCTCCCAACTTAACCCACTATGTTTCCTCAAACTAGCTGTAAATCTTTCCAACCCCTCATCCTTGGGAATACAGGAGAAAAGATCCTTGATATCAACCGTGACAAAGATCATACCTGGACTCCATAGCTCTTTGGTGAAAATCCCCAGAAATTCCCACGAATCTCTGATGATGTGCTGACACCCTGCAAGGGTGTGTTTTGACCAAAAATCAACCATTCTACCAAAAGGAAAGGTTTTGCTGTAAGTGCCTGCAATAATGGGTCTAAAAGGGGGATTCAGCACATCCTTGTGCACCTTCGGAATTCCGAATATGGTAGCTAGTTGTGGGAAATCAACCTTGAGAAATTTGTAGAGCTCTTCATCGATTCTCTCGTCCAACAAAAACTCTTCAAGGAACAAATTGATCCTGTTGTGGGCGATGTTAACCTGATTTAAACTTGCTACCTCATATTGTGTAGTGTTGCGAAGAATATCAAAAATCTTAGCTGTGTATGCATCCTGATCGTACAACACTATACCACCCCCTTTATCAGCAGACATGACCCTAATGTTGTTTTCACTGAGGGTGTCTAATATATCCCCCAGGTCTTGGTCGTGGCTGCTGTGGGAGAATGTGTTGTTCGATTGCTTACACAAGGAATAGATTTCTTTGCTAACTACATTCTCAAAAGATGTTAAGGTTTTGTGTGTAGGGGGTGTAAAGGAACTTTTCTTCCTAAGTGTATTCTTAGATACACTAACACCCTTTTTGTCACGAAAGAATATTCCTAGGTTTAGTTTCCTTAAAAACAATTTGAATTCAACCAGGGTGTCGACCACATTGAAGGGCTGACTAGGTGTATATTTCATTCCTTTAGTAAAAACTCGAAAATGTTCCTTTTTAACTTGAAAGGAAGTGTAATTGTATACCTTAATGTCCCCTTCAATGTTTGTAATATTGTCGGTACTATTCACCACTGTTTCCTGGTCACCAACACCACTGGAATTTATTGTTCCCTGTAATGGTGCCCCCATTTGTTCAAACTCTGTTTCTTCCCTACTTCCTGCCATTTCCGTCCCTTCCCAGTCTCCTGGTATAAAAAATCTTCCACACCTGCAACATTATGAGTGTCTACACAATTAGCAGTGTTACTGGGGCCATTGCAAACTGCACCATTAGGAGCAGTAAAATTTCTGTTCCATTTGTACATAGTACCATTCTCAAATTGTTTTAAATCCCTGGAGAACTTCTTACATTTCCTGTCAAAACTTTTCCTACCATTACTTTCAGCATATGTAAATTGTTTCTCATATAACTTGTCCCATTCTGAAAATAATAGATCATGTGTAATGGTATAGTTGTCCTTGTCCACCTCTTCCAGTAAACTGCTAAGTTTATGATCATTACATGATACAATAAATTCAATAAACTGTTTACCAAAACTGTTAAACATTTCTTCACATTTCTTAATGTTTACAGTGTTCATCTCAATCCCTATAGGTTGTTTAAAAAATCGTAAACCCATGGGAATGATATTACTTTCAAGACACTTGCGTAAATACATGTTGTCTATCTGAATACTTTTAATTTTATTAAGTTTGTTACCAAACTCAAAAATCATACTTTTTAATGACTGGTTACCCCTATTTACAAGATTGTTTCTTGGAATGTCATTGATGGTTTTGACACAACCAAATTCAAAAGGTAGCTTTAAAAATCTGTCCAAATTAGCTTTGATGTTAGAACTACCTACTTCGCTGTTGTTGGATACAGCTGGTTTCGCCGTTCCATCCATAGAGTCCAAGGTTCCAGCCTGAAACCCATCTTTGACTGAATATGTCCTCTTAGGTGGTGCCCGCTTGGGTTTGGCACCAGAAATAAGAATCGGATCCTCCATAGCGTTATGCGATCCGTGAATATTACCGAAAATTCCCTCATTCGTGCACGAATCCACCGGAACAGAATTAGAACCCACAGCAGATCTCTGTCCGTTGGGGATGTCATCCAAACTGTCGTGATCCGATACTGAAAGCAAACGTGCTGACATCAAATGACTTGGTGAAGCAACTTCCTGTTGGGCCCGATTGGCCGTTACAACAGTCCGTTGAGTGGGCGGTGTCATCATTTCTATTAGCCGCCTGATTTCACCTCTCAAAATGGCTAATTCGGATTGTATTTTCTCCATCTCGTCCCTCCGGATAGGAGAAAAATTAGCAAACCCTTCATTGATGGAATCCATGGAAAAAAACTACAATTCCCAAAAATCACTGTGGAGGCAACAATCGACAAAATAACACACTGGTACCACAGTAAATTCCACGATCCACTCTTGATTTAAATAAAAGCACAAGCTCTTTATTGAACAAGCCAAACAGTTGTTGAGCGCTTTCATGTATAAAATACACTTCATCAGAACACTTGATAAGCCCTGGGGCTCTCTATAAATACTTAAAAAACCGCCAAAAGTTAATTGTTTAAGAGCTACGCCCTCACCATTTCTTAAAACTACAGTACTTACTTTCTCACTAATAATACATACTAAACCTTCAAATAAAACACTAAATGCCATTGTGTGTGAATTTGTACACCTAAAAACCTACTCTTTGTCAAAAGGCAACAATATTGTACTGTGTAGTACGTGTTTAAAAATAACACAAAAATGCAATGTCAAACATTGTCACTTATTAGAAATCTGTCTTAACATCTGTCCTTACAAGACAGGATTTGTTGGATACAAAATTCAACTGTTGCTAAAACACTACCTGTACATGCCATGATATAATATTAATATAAAGACAATAAAATTCTGTAAACAGGTTTCTACAGGTTGTATACTTCTATTAAATTTTTAAATACAATTCTGAGAATAGGAAATAATTAATCGAGATGTTATGTGTTCCTAACCAAGGGTTTTGTGGGGATCATATCATTGAGACCTGGAAGACAAGCTGCATTTAATTTCAACTGCCATTTTATTTCTTTCTCTCCAACCGTTCTCTTAATGTCCCCACCCCTCGGATTCTCCCTAACTACTTCCAAAATTCCAAATTTAAACTTGTCACATGTTTTACTTTTAGAGATTTGCCTAAATAGGGCATTGTTCTCATCCCTCTTCCCTATACAATAAATGTGATAATAAATTCTGTTTTTAAGTAACCTGTCGGTTTTCCCGACATAATAACAGGGACAAGAGCAGCACATAGCTAAATAAATCAAGTGCTTAGTATTGCAATTACCATTGGCAAATCTAATTTTATTGTTGTTGATGTTTTTTAAAGTACAACAAACGTCCTCGCAAATGAAAGCACATTGCGAGCATCTACCACATTTCCTAGTCCCCCATCTCTGTGTGTTGTTACTCCCCCCTTGTCTATTGGCCTTCCATTCAATAAGATTTTTAATGTTCGGGCCTGTTTTGTATACAAAGGTGGGCCTGTCACTAACGAAATCTTTGATAGACTCATCACTGGTAATGATGTTCCAATTAGAATTAATAATTTTTTTAACATCACCTGCATGTTTCCCATACTTGACAATATAGGATTTCGAATGTTGATTTATGTCTTTGTTGTCATGACATTTCTTACTAATATCAGGAAGGATGGGTCCCTTCCCCAAAAGTGGTGTGTACTTTTTCCCCCATTCCTGTATCACAAAACTGGTCACATCCGTGATCAAATTGGGCGGATACCCTTTGTCCCTGAACATTCTCCCTATATGGTTGATTTCCATCTCCATGTCCGCTCGGAGCGTTGTCATCCTCGCAGCCCGAATACACTGACCTTTGATGATACTACGTTTCTGTGAGTAGGGGTGACTACTACTGAAATCCAAATAACCATTACTAAATGTGTCCTTCCTATAAATCTTAGATTGAAAGGACCCCCCATCATTGAATAAATACACATCAAGATAGTTAATTCCACTCATATTGTGTTGATGTACAAACTCCAAATAAGTAGTAGTCTGATTGATGTATTCAATGAATTTGGACAGTACAGTAGTATCCCCCTTCCATAACAAAAACAAGTCGTCCAGATAACGGACATAGCAGGATATATGTTCCATCCACTCACTGTGCAAAACAAACTCTTCCTCCCAATCCAGGAGCACAAGATTGGCATAAATGGGGGCGCAGGCTGCCCCCATAGCCACACCAGAGATTTGCCGAAAATATTCACCTTCAAAGAAAATGAAGTTATTGTCAAGTACAATTTCTGTGAATTCAGAAATGAGCCTGATCTTCTCCCAACTTAACCCACTATGTTTCCTCAAACTAGCTGTAAATCTTTCCAACCCCTCATCCTTGGGAATACAGGAGAAAAGATCCTTGATATCAACCGTGACAAAGATCATACCTGGACTCCATAGCTCTTTGGTGAAAATCCCCAGAAATTCCCACGAATCTCTGATGATGTGCTGACACCATGCAAGGGTGTGTTTTGACCAAAAATCAACCATTCTACCAAAAGGAAAGGTTTTGCTGTAAGTGCCTGCAATAATGGGTCTAAAAGGGGGATTCAGCACATCCTTGTGCACCTTCGGAATTCCGAATATGGTAGCTAGTTGTGGGAAATCAACCTTGAGAAATTTGTAGAGCTCTTCGTCAATTCTCTCGTCCAACAAAAACTCTTCTAGGAACAAATTAATCCTGTTGTGGGCGATGTTAACCTGGATTAAACTTGCTACCTCATATTGTGTAGTGTTGCGAAGAATATCAAAGATCTTCGCTGTGTATGCATCCTGATCATACAACACTATACCACCCCCTTTATCAGCAGACATGACCCTAATGTTATTTTCACTGAGGGTGTCCAATATATCCCCCAGATCTTGGTCATAGCTGCTGTGGGAGAATGTGTAGTTCAGTTGCTTACACAAGGAATAGATTTCTTTGGTAACTACATAATCAAAAGATGTTAAGGTTTTGTGTGTGGGAGGTGTAAAGGAACTTTTCTTCCTAAGTGTGTTCTTGGATGCACTAACACCCTGTTTGTCACGAAAGAATATTCCTAGGTTTAGTTTCCTTAAAAACAATTTAAATTCAACCAGGGTGTCAACCACATTGAACGGCTGACTAGGTGTATTTTTCATTCCTTTGGTAAAAACTCGAAAATGTTCCTTTCTAACTTGAAAGGAAGTATAATTGTATACCTTAATGTCCCCTTCAATGTTTGTAATATTGTCGGTACTATTCACCACTGTTTCCTGGTCACCAACACCACTAGAATTTATTGTTCCCTGTACTGATGCCCCCATTTGTTCAATCTCTGTTTCTTCCCTACTTCCTGCCATTTCCATCCCCTCCCGGTCTCCTGGTATAAAAAATCCTCCACACCTGCAGCATTAAGAGTGTCTGCACAATTAGCAGTGTTACTGGGGCCATTGCAAACTGCACCATTAGGAGCAGTAAAATTTCTGTTCCATTTGTACATAGTACCATTCTCAAATTGTTTTAAATCCCTGGAGAACTTCTTACATTTCCTGTCAAAACTTTTCCTACCATTACTTTCAGTATATGTAAATTGTTTCTCATATAACTTGTCCCATTCTGAAAATAATAGATCATGTGTAATGGTATAGTTGTCCTTGTCCACCTCTTCCAGTAAACTGCTAAGTTTATGATCATTACATGATACAATAAATTCAATAAACTGTTTACCAAAACTGTTAAACATTTCTTCACATTTCTTAATGTTTACAGTGTTCATCTCAATCCCTATAGGTTGTTTAAAAAAACGTAAACCCATGGGAATGATATTACTTTCAAGACACTTACGTAAATACATATTGTCTATCTGTATACTTTTAATTTTATTAAGTTTGTTGCCAAACTCAAAAATCATACCTTTTAATGACTGGTTACCCCTATTTACAAAGTTATTTCTAGGAATGTCATTAGTGGTTTTAACACAACCAATCACCTGATCAAAGTTCATAATTACAAAAACTATAAAATCAAAAATATATATAATAATGATTTCTCAAATACATACATAAAATACATTCATACTAAAAGTATATAAGCTCATTTAATACATATAAAAAGTATATAAAAAAGCATTATGCTAATATTCAAAAAATGTTATCTTTTCAACGGCCTCCTTTTCAATCTAGGTCTTAAAGGGACACATTCATTAAGCCCGTGCCCCTCAGTGCTCCTCAATTTTATTATCCATGTAGCTTCCAAATTTTCAGTCCTGTTACAGACATCACCTTGTCTAAGGCTCTCATGAAGTAAACCAATGACTCTAAAACTAAAAACATGAGATGTATCTGTACCAGCTACATGCTTGGCAAGTGCATTCGTGTTACTACCTTTCCTGATGTTATAAACATGTTCTCTGATGCGTTCTCTAAGGTGTCTATCTGTCTTGCCAATATAGAACTTTGCACAGACCCTGCAGCTAGCTAGATAAACAACATGTCTGCTGCCACATGACGCTGAAACCCGAAAGGTATAATCCTTACCCTGGTCTGGATGGTGAAATGACAGACCACTATCTATATAACTACACCAACTGCATGATCTACATTGAATAGTACCAGTGTATTCTCCATCCAACCTAATATCCTTAGGATAGCACAATCTCCTCTTAATAGATTTTTCATTCCTATAACTGATTCTCGGTACAGTGTCAACTATACCAGCTATGGTGCTATCTGTCAATAGAACCTGCCAGTGTTTCCTGATGATATCAATATATCTATTCACATCAGCTGTATACTTCAGGGACACTCTTAGCCTGGTATATACAGACTTGCTATCCAGACATTGTGATAGCTGTCTTTTCTTAGAGAAAAATGGTTTAGCCTCTGCACCTCGCTTACTGGCAGCTATTGGTATATTCCTAGCTAAAGTCTTATCATCATAGCCTCGCTGACTCAAGAATCCAGTCACTCTATCCAGCTCATTCTTAAAATCTACCTCTCTCACACTAAGTCTAGAGGCCCTCATAACTTGATTGGTAACAATATTCTTAAAAATATGTGGTGGATGTGCACTACTCCGGTGAAGAAGGTGATTAACATGACAGTCCTTCCTATGTTGCTTAGTGTACACTGACCCTATTTCATCTCTCACTACTACCACATCTAAGAAGTCTAATTCATTATACGACATCCTGTGTGTAAAACGTAGAAATTCTGTGGACTCATTAATATAGCATAAAAATCTACATAGACTGTCTTCATCACCCTCCCACAGGATAAAAACGCCATCCACAAATCTCCGATAAAACCGAATACGTTCCTTAAAAGGACCTTTAAGAACATGATCTTCTTCCCAAACAGTCATAACTGCATTGGCGTAGCTATTGGCACAAGATGTGCCCATAGCCACGCCATTGCATTGTCTGAACATCTGATGTCCAAATAAGAAAACATTATGTTCTAATACTAACTTCAAAAGATTTGTCAATAAACATACTAATTCTTGACTATATAATGCATAGTTATTCAAAAAATGTCTAACTGATCTAACCCCTGCCTCATTGGGTATCACCGTAAAAAGTGAGACTACATCAAGAGTAACAAACATAACTCGACAATCATCATATGTAGATAAAAAATCATAGAGGTCACTAAGAAAATGTTTTGTGTCCTTAAGTACATGCTGTGTATCATTCAAAACCGGTCTAAGGTGTTTCTCTATAAATATAGAGATAGATTCGGTGCACCAACCTCGCCCTGAGACAATAGGTCTCATTGGCGGATTCAAAATAGATTTGTGCACTTTAGGTAAACCCTGTAGAATGGGTATAAGAGGTTTAGTGGTTAAAAAATAGTCAAACAACTTCTTGTCAATTAACTTTTGCTCAAAAAAAGACCTGACACTATCAGCAACTATATCTATATGTCCATTAACCTGAGTAATACTCAATTCCTCATAAAATAAATTGTCTGCCAAACTATCCAACATTTTCCTCTCATACCAACCCTTATCAAGGACCACAATAAGACCTCCTTTGTCGGCTGGTCTAAACACAAGGCGCTCATCATTTTCCAATTCCTGCAGAGCTATGGCTTCTTGCTTATTCAAATTCGAGTAACCCCTCTTGTTAAAATAAGTGTTTGCACTCATGTTTGTATCATATATATCCCTAATACATAACTTCTCAAAAGCATTAATAATAGGATTCACATTCGGAATAAAAGAACTAGGTCTAACAAACATATTAGGGTTTTCAACAGACTCATTTCCTGAATACTACAGTTTCAAAGTTAAATTTATAGTGAAAGTCTTAATGTCCAAAATTACATCTGCAAAACACAAACGACTAGTAGGTATAAAAGACAGTCCTTTTTCAAGGACTGCCACCTGATACATATTCAACAAAACACTGGATAAATTTAAAATCAATCCCTTTTTGCATTCAGAAATGCCTTCTTGATACTCAACTGATTCGTAGGTGCATTGTCCCATTTTCGTTTTCCCTGTGTTAGGCTCCTGCCTCTTGATGGATCTCTTCTCGAAGCAGTAGAGTTCTCTCTCATGGGTAAAGGTCACTCTATGTTGTATCTCTGTAAAAAATTACATGGCTCAGTTTCAACAGTATCTGTAGATTCCAACCTTTCTCGGTGTACTTGCGCCGTGGCAATAAAGGTCTTCCTTCTTGTCCCTGTCTCTTTGGACGATGAATCAACGGACCTAGGAGCAACCATATCCCCATTCCACTCTCCGGACGTCAGCGGCCCTACTGCCATAGCAGTAACCGACGTTACCACTTCCTCTGTCGTCCCTGCGCTCTGCAAAGTGTGCCCTACTTCCTCCACTGTCCCTGCGTTCTGTGAAGTGTGTCCTACTCGCGTACGTTCCTCTCTGGGCCAAGTGAATACGTTCCCTGCTCGAAAATCGGCTCTGTCCCTCACGATTTTGTCTATTTTCATTTTCTGCAACTTGCTCTCATACAGAGCTAGTGAATTCAACATATCCTCTATGTAAAAATCAGTCACCTCAGCAGAATACTGTTTAAGCAATTCATTGTATATAATGTTGATGGTATTAGTCAAACTTGCCATTTCCCTCTCTGCTGCTGAAATAAGTAAACACAGATATCCAAAGCTGGTTTTCAAATTCAATTTCTGCCACTCCATCAATAGGGATTCATCACCATTATGAAAGGAAGGCATTTTCAACACCCGTAGTCCTCGAGGTATAATTTGTTCAGTTAAACATACCTCAAGGTGATATTTCTGATATTGACTTCTCTTGAGCATGTAAAGCTCCTTCTCGAGGCTAAACAACCTTGTCTTTAAGGCAATAACATCAAAATTATCATCCCTTGTATACGACAACGTATCCTTACAGTTCACCAAGGGATTCACTGCTCCAGTAATGTTCAACAAATAATGCTGTAGTTTAGAGTTACTAGTCTTTGGAAGAATCACAGGATTAGATAAATCCAACTCTACAATTTCATCAGCCATCTGCGTGTAAATGCAGCAGATAAAAAACCAAGGTAAGATAAGAACAGCAAACTGCTAGCATATACACACCAAAACTGTTGTGAATAGATATATTGATATCATCAGGAAACACTGGCAGGTTCTATTGACAGATAGCACCATAGCTGGTATAGTTGAAACTGTACCGAGAATCAGTTATAGGAATGGAAAATCTATTAAGAGGAGATTGTGCTATCCTAAGGATGTTAGGTTGGATGGAGAATACACTGGTACTATTCAATGTAGATCATGCAGTTGGTGTAGTTATATAGATAGTGGTCTGTCATTTCACCATCCAGACCAGGGTAAGGATTATACCTTTCGGGTTTCAGCGTCATGTGACAGCAGACATGTTGTTTATCTAGCTAGCTGCAGGGTCTGTGCAAAGTTCTATATTGGCAAGCCAGATAGACACCTTAGAGAACGCATCAGAGAACATGTTTATAACATCAGGAAAGGTAGTAACACAAATGCACTTGCCAAGCATGTAGCTGGTACAGATACATCTCATGTTTTTAGTTTTAAAGTCATTGGTTTACTTCATGAGAGCCTTAGACAAGGTGATGTCTGTAACAGGACTGAAAATTTGGAAGCTACATGGATTATAAAATTGAGGAGCACTGAGGGGCACGGGCTTAATGAATGTATCCCTTTAAGACCTAGATTGAAAAAGAGGCCGTTGAAAAGATAACATTTTTTGAATATTAGCATAATGCTTTTTTATATATTTTTTATATGTATTAAATGAGCTTATATACTTTTTAGTATGAATGTATTTTATGTATGTATTTGAGAAATCATTATTATATATATTTTTGGTTTTATAGTTTTTGTAATTATGAACTTTGATCAGGTGATTATGTGTGTTGTTATAAAGGGTGTGTTTTTGTAGTGCTTGATGTACATCTGAAGAAGCTCGTTTGTGAAAGCGCTTGTGTTTTGCACTAGTAAAGGCCTTTTTCGGAGAATACAGCCATCAGCGTCTTCTTTTTTACTATATGGACTTTATTTTTAGAGACGTTTTGGTGTGTATATGCTAGCGGTTTGCTGTTCTTATCTTACCTTGCATATATCTACCCACTAACTTTTCCTTCAATGACAGGAGCTGCTTTAAAATGATAAAAAATAGTGTGTTACTTTGTTAAACACAGAGACATACACTGCTACTAAATTTTTGTCCTGACAATGTAATTAGAATTTTGGATAAAAACATGGAAGGTACCAATGCTCAGAGGCCATCCACAAACTTGATACAGTGATCTTCATGAGACATCACCTTTCATGAATGTTTCACAAATGCCAATGAAAGAAGCAAAAAAAAAAAGTATTTCCTTTTTTCTATCTTGTTACATCCAAAATGTACGAGAGTGTGTACTTCGTGCATTAGATACCTGCAGACATCCATTTCAAAAATAAAGTCCTCTATTTTAAAAATTGAACATCCGCAGCTGCTGGTGTCCTGAAGCAATATAATGCATTAAGTTTGCGAGAGTTTCACAACTCTAAGCAAACAGTATCAGAATTCATTCTTGTTGTTGTATCTTTCGGCTTCTCCCGGTTAGGGGTCGCCACAGCGGAACTCCGGTCCGCTAATGATTGATAGTTGATTTTTACATGCCAAGTTACCAGCCCTGATGCACAACTTTCAACAAAGGTACAGCCATTCACGCATGTCTCCACGCAGAAAACGCTTTAGCTAAGAATCGAACCGGTCAGCATCTTACTGGGAGGCAACAACGCTACCGCAGCACCACTAAATGGAAATGCTGTGCAGCACTTTAAAACAACTGATCAATCAAGCCCCATAAAATGTAACCATGAGATAGTTAAATATACTGCACTAAAAATAAATAATAAAGAGAAAAGTATTTATCCATGTTGAAACGCAAGTTCTTCTCACATAAAATTTTCAAGAAGTAATGATCTTCTACACCAGGATCCATGAAAAGCAATGAAAAAATAAACAGGGCTAGGAGGCAGCCCAACTTTCAAACACAGAAAGTGTGAGAAAATAACACCCCAAAACATAACAAGATCTGGAAAGTCAGGAATGGCAGACATCTGAGAATGTGATTGACTTCTGTACGGTGACATCTGATATAACAGTGTTGAAAACAATCAGATTGTTAGATGCCTTTTTCATAGAGTACACTGCTTATTCCTGATAAGGGATGCATTTTAAAAGTGTACAAAGGAAGTTTAAAAAAATGCTAGAAAGCTTCACAAAGCATTGCATTTATCCTTGCATATGTGCAGATACTGCTCTAAGGGCAGCAAGAATGCACACTGCCTCCTGAGATGGCAGTACTAATTGTGCTTTAATGCAGGCAGCAGAATATAATAAAAAAAATATCAGGATTTGCAAAAGATTTTCTTATGGCGGCTCTGTTTAATTATTTATTTGTTTGTTTATTTATTTATTTTTCTTGACACATGAACAATTGCGGAATCCAAATACCACATTTTTGCATGGGTAAACACATTTTACTGCAAAGCTATAGGCATAGAATGCAGAAACTGCTAAATGACAGTGGTACTAAGAGTGTTTACCAAAGATTTACACAAGCTTGAGTGTATAAAAAAACAACTTTGAGATATTTGTGTATGATTATAGGCAATGTTTTCACTCTTAATGCAACACCCTCCATGGCATAACATTGCCTGATATATGCTTTGAAATTTTCATTTGTGCATCATTATATGCAGTATTTCAGCTGCTAAAGTAATACCTTCTTTAGAACAGTACTATCATATATTTACTTTATGATGGACATCCATGGTTCTCCACATTAGATATTCTGAAGCTTCTTATTTTTACTTTACATTTAATTTGATATACCTTGAAAATGTAATAACCAAATTTTTAAAGTAGTGCCAAATTCCATATGTCCTGGCCAGTTTTTATCCCCATTTAACGTTAGTATCAATTCCTTTGGACACCGTGTACCCTGCACAGACAACTGGTCTTTTGAATGAATACATAATTCTGACCATTGCACTGCTTCATTACATATGACACAAAGAAGACATTAGTTTCTACCTATTTTGTTGGAAAGAAACAGGCAAAAAGAGATACTATGGTAGATAAGTTTTAGCTTTAACAAGTCCAAAACAGTGTCTAAGATCCTCAAAGATATCATATATAACCACAGAATGACACGTGTAGTATATTATGTTCTTGTACACACAGGCTAATAAACTAGTGAAGTCACAGTAATGGATTTCATCACCAAGGCATATGTCTGCCAATACAAAATGAGTTACATGTATCCATGGGTTCTGGAAATTAGAAGGCTTTCAAAAATGCTGCATCTCTAGATTGCCATTTGCTAAATATTTCTGTTTTCATTTTCATGTAGACCTATTCATACTTTTCTCATCTAGGAGACAGCTTCATTCTTTTCTTGATTAGGTATATACATATCCACATGTGTTAAACACAAGACTCCTCAGTTCTTCAAAATAGCAGACTTGACAGAAATGATAAAAGCATCATAGAAACCCAAAAGCTGCAAAAGTAATATTTGTTTTAGCATAATCATCAAGAAGGTAATTACCAACCTGTACTCTCTACCATTCAAATTATATTGCATTGTGTTTTTTTCTCACCTATTAATGTATATGTACTTGAATGCCTGTTTTAGAATAGTAATCAGACTGATGGTTGCAACTGCCAGCAAGTATAATGCCTATGCTATTTGGTTTTAAGATTCTGAAATGAAACATATACACCCAGACAGAAGTTAATGAAACATAAGGAAAGGGATTAATTAGTAAAGAATTCCAATGTTCACTTTGAAACTTCTGGTGTGTCATCTTCAAATCTCTTTAAGGCATGTTTTTGAATCTTAACATCTGTAAGCAATGCCTAAGTTCGTTGGAAAAATCAGATCTATCTTCTTTATTTGATTTATACTGCTCTATATATATTGATTTCATTACCAGACATGTATTAGGTACTGGCCAGTATAAAGTGACTCAATTGAGGATCAAGGCCTGCATAATTTAAATATTCTGATTTGTTAATATGTATGGGAAATACTTCTTTACTAAATCAAATTTCCATGAAGGTGTTAGAGATGATAGCCTGAAAGGAAAAATTAAGACTCTGTATGAAATGTACTTTTAGGTGCATTTTTTTGTTATACATGTCGTTTTACGATCTTTTGTTAGTAATTCTGCTTCTAGTTTTGACTTAACCAGGAGGTTTAATATGACATAATTGTTGTGCCATGCAACACTATATGCTGTGAAACTATAACATGGAAATATTTGTCCTATCATGTTCTTTTCTAAAATATACAATGCAGCTGGTGCCTTCAAACTCCCATTCACACTCGTGTCTGATTGCATAGATATAACTTGGGATGTATCTTGAATCTGTAAGAATGACATATTGCATGCAAACAACATAAGATGAAAGATGAAAGACATTGATATTTTATTGGCTAAATACAACACAGATATGTTTCTAAAGCTACATCTGATAAATGCCTGTTGACCGAGCATCAGTTGCAGTGCTGGGCTAAAAACCTTTGGTATCTGTCTATCTAGAGGTGTGTCTGGGTGTGTTTGTGTGTACAGATATATATATATATATATATATATATATATATATATATATATAGGTTCATAGGTAGCTACTAGGCTATTGGCCCTAGGGCCTATATAAGCCTAGCCAAAGGTACCCTGGCTTTCGCCACCCAAGAAAATTATTTTCCTGTGCCACTGTCGAGCAGAGCCACAGAAGTGATCCCCGGGGTGAATTTCCTATCTCCCATCCATTCTTCAAGATTTTTCTTAAAGATTGCTAATGAGGAGCTTTGTTTGATATAGATAGGTAGTTTGTTCCAGACTATGGGAAGTCTCTGGGACAGGAATCTATCCCTCCAGCATGTTCTGTTTATTGTGGTGACGAGGTTTAGGTCCCTAGAGCATGTAGCTCATAGGGATTGGGATTTTTTTAAGTAGAGCATGTCTAAAAGCTCTGGGTTTGACATAGCTTTGTGTGTTAGGCAGAGATCGCCTCTGAGTAGGCGATATGCAACGGAGTAAAGCTGCAGTTTTTTGAGACGGTCTGCATAGGGCATCTCTTTGAGGCCAGTAATCCTCTTTGTGAGGTATTTCTGTGGCCTTTCCAGTTGTTGTAGATGTCTTGTGAGGTACATACCAAAAGGGGCATTGTACTCTATAATGGGTCTAATGAGTGATGAGTAGAGGGGAACAATGACCTCTTTTTTCCTGGATGAGAAACTTTTTGTGATGAGGTGTGCCACGTAAAAGGATTTCCTGACTACTGTGGCGATGTGATTATCAAAGGAGAGACTACTGTCCACCTTTGTCCCAAGGTCTCTTATCACACTTTCGGTGTTAAGTAGACTACCACCTATGTGGTAGTTCATGGGTACTGAGTTTTTACCAAAAGGGATGACCATGCACTTTTTGGCATTGAGCTTCAGGCCATGGCTTTGACACCAGGTATCTGTCTCAGTGAGGCCTTTTTGTAGTTTGTCCACATCTTTTGGAGTTTTGATTATAGCTTCTAGTTTGCAGTCATCTGCGAACTTCATTAGCCAAAGACCTTCTGTGTTGGCCTGCACTTCAGAGAAGTAGATACCAAACAGGAGAGGACCCAGGACTGAACCCTGTGGTACTCCACTTGTCACTGGTCTGATGTCGGATTTCGAATCCGCTACTTTCACAGTGTGGGTTCTGTCCGTGAGCCAGTTGGCAACCCATCTTGTGACATAGGTATTTATACCTAGTTTAGTGAGCTTATCTATAATTCCAGAGTGGGGGATGGTGTCTAAAGCCTTGGTGAGATCTAGATAAGCTGTGTGAACCATTTTACCCTCATCTATGGCTTTGGTGACTGCTTCAAAGAAGTCAGTCAGGTTTAGGAGACATGATCTGTCTTTTACATATCCAAACTGGGTAGGATCCAGAGTTTGGAGATTACCAATGTCTTTGTTTATGAGTTCCACGATGATACGTTCCATGGCTTGCAGACCAGGCTCGTCAGGCTAATGGGGCTGTAGTTCCCAGGGTCCGTCATGGCTCCCCCTTTGTAGAGTGGGATAACTGTCACGGTGCGCCATTCAGTGGGTACAAAGCCTGAGGTGAGGCTATGATTGAACATGGTACTTATGTAGGGTGCCAGTTCATTCTGTAGTTCGTGTAGAACGCAGCCTGGGAAATTGTCAGGTCCCATGGATGCTGTGTTCTTGGCTTTGGAGAGTGTGTTTTTTTACCTGTGCAGCTGTGATTATAGGAACTTTGCATTCTTCCGGTATAGAGATGGGTCCTTTAGGGGGTGAGAGGGGGGTAAAGTTAGCACTGAACCTATCTGCTAGGATGTTGGCAATATCAGTTGGTTCTGTATATTTAGTGCCATTGTGCTGTAACTCAGAGCAGATCTGAGTGTTCCCATTTAGATTCTTGACATAGCTATAGAATGCCTTGTGGCTGTCTTTAGAGTCAGTGGCAATTTTGTTTTCGTAACTAGTTTTGGAGGATTTTATGAAGGATCTCAGCTTCTTACTGAGGTTGACCAGGAAGTTCCTCCAGTCATGTGATTATACTCTTTTTTGCAACAGTTTCTTTCTTCTGTTGTAGAGTTTGTTTAAGGCAGAGGACCACCAGATTGGCTTCCTTTTTTTGGAGGATAACATCTTGGTTCTATTAGGGATAGCATGATCCATGCACTCATGTAAGTGCTTATAAAGTGCATTTGTGTAGGATTCGGCAGTCATACCTCTATTGTCTGTCTGCATGGGTGTCATGAAGTTTGCCACTTCTGTCTTAAGAAGTGTGAAGTTGGCTTTGGAGAAGTTTTTTACGATGGTTTCCCTAATTGGGGCTGGGGGTGGGATGTGGATGTCTAGGCTGATTAGCTTGTGGTCGGATCTGACCAATGAGGAATTGACCTCTGATGTGGAACACCAGTTTCCCATGTTGGTAATGACCAGGTCTAGGATATTGCTGCCCCTGGTGGGGGTGTGAATAAGTTGATCCAAGGCATTGGAATTTATGAATTCTAGAAAACGTTGAGCAAAAGAGTTGGTACATGAGTAGTTTTCCCAGTTAATGGTGGGGTAGTTGAAATCGCCCATTATTAGGGTGTTGGGATGAACCCTAATACTTTCCAGTGTATCAAGAAATGAGGAGTGTGTATCCTGGGGCATGGTGGGGGGTCTGTAGCAAGCTACAATTTGGATTGTGGTCTTGCCCAAAGTTAGTTGCACTTGGATAATCTCGGATGCATTATGCTGTGCAACTAGCCTGGAGGTGTGGATATCCTTAATGAATATGGACACGCCTCCACCTTTAGTGCTTCTCTCTGGGTTAGGTGGCCAAAAGGTGTGGTATGAATTGAAGCCTGGTAATGCAGGGGTGCTCTCTGGAGCTTTGAACCAGGTCTCTGTCACTGCACAGATGTCAATGTTCTCCATTTTAAGGAGTGCCTCGAGTGAGTGCATTTTGAGGTTTAGACTTCTAGCAATGAGTAGCATTACCCTCAGATTTTGCTTGCTTGTACCTGTTACGGTGGTGAATTTGTCATTTGAACCTTGCCTAAAAAAGGCACTATAGGGTTGGCAAGAGCCTTAGCCAGTATCCGGAATCCTAAGGGCGACAGGTGCAGGCCATCTCTGGCAAAGCATTGTGGACTGTCGATCATGTTGTCCTAGGCAGATAAATACTGGATCACCTTAGAATGACACCAGAAGCTTAGCCAATTGTTGAAGTCAATCATTTTGTCCTTGTACTGTGGTATCATTCTGGGTGATGGCAGGATGCTACTCAGGGTTAGGGTCATACCTGCCTGGGATACAAGATCAGAGAGCTCCTCCATGTCTCTTTTCATGTAGTCCAGGGAGGTATGTCTCAGGTCATTCACACCAACATGGACAATGACAGTGTCATATTTGTACTTATTGTGGAGTGACCTGAGTGCATGCGTTATGTGGTGGATCCTGGCACCTGACAGGCAGCTGACAGTAACTTTCTCCTTGTTTAGTCTAGTGACTGGAACATCAGTATGGTTGACTATAGAGTCACCTATGACTAGAGTGTTGGGTACGTTGTTATGCCTTATGGGCTGTGGTTGAGTGGCACACTGAGTTTGTGGGCTATGTGTCATTTGGGTTGTGTTGGGGGGGTGGAGTTTGCTTGCATTTATGCTTTGGATGTCCCTGATGCTCGGGCAGGTTTTTATTGAGAGCCTCCGTGAATGTAGGTGTGTGTTTTATGTTTCTATGTGAGTGTTTTGGTGGTGTAGGTTTTGAGGGACTATGTGATGAGTGTGATGTGGTGCAAGTGTTTACCTTCTCCTCTTGACTGTCTAGTCCAGTCTTGGGTGAAGAGAGCTTTGTTTGCAGTTTGGCTGTATAAGTGCATCTCTCACACTTTGTAATGTTGGGTGGTAGGAGGAGAGGGTTGTCTGTGTACATGAGGCAATTACTGCATTGCCCCAAGATGCCCAGATTCATCCGGTAGACAGGAGAAATCACTGGGAGCTGACCCTTAGACATGCCTGGATAAGTGCTTATTTATTAAGTGCTAAAAACTGCTTTCCTCTAGACAAGTGAGGAAAGTTGAGTGCTGTAGTAATTTGCAGCTTATGTAGTGCTTACAATGAGTTCTGAACAAGTGCTGAGTTCAAAGAAACAGATTTGAGTGCTGAAACTAGAAAACTGGCTAGTTATAAGAAACAAAACTATGCTAGAAGGCTTCCCTCCAACACAGAAGGGCTTGGGGGCTCAGAAGCCTACAAACAGTCTAGACCACTTAACAGGAAAGGCAGGAAACAAGCTTAAAATTTTTTTTTTTGTTCTCTTTCCCAGATGCTCTCTTTGTACACAGTAGGAGTGCCTGAAATCAGAATATGATCTCACTTCACTCAGTGAGTGAGCAAATGAGATGGGCCCAGAAGGAGTATCCAAACACAAATTTACAAGAGGGGCAGGCAGTTTCAAAGCCACTAAGATTAACACCAAAACAGAAACAGGGACGGTGGGTGGGAAAACTAACTGAAGAACAGAATCAAAACTTCCAGTTCAGTTAATAATCACAAAACACAGTTAAATCAATTTAAATACTGTATTATTTGAAAAAAGTGCAGATAAAGGTACTTAAATTCTCTTATACGTCCAGTTGATAAATTTATGATTCAGCATTCTGCATCCTGCAGATACTTAAAAGTGAATGGTCTGTCTTGGTATTGGATCTAACTAAACAGGGTTAGAAATGTTGGTTCTGCTCTTTTTTTTTGGGGGGGGGGACTTAAATTTAAAGTAATTGCAGAACCTGAGAATAAACACTGCTTGTGGTGGTATTTTATTTTTAGTATCAGTTGTTTATATCAAGTAGTATGCCACCAAAGTTTGTGTTATGAGAGAGAAGTGCACAGCCAGCAGAAAAATAAAACAAGGACCATCGGGGGCACAATTGATAGCTAGTATGTGCCTCTGGGCATATTATCTATGCGACTAATCAAAAGAGAATTTAGATTTCTGACCTTTGCGGGTCAAGACATGGAGTCTAGAAAGAAGTTTCCAGGATGTTACATGAAAAGGACAAAGGCAGTGTCTTTGAAAAATTGTAAAGGAACATGAGCAGGTGGTCTATGAAGAGAAGCTGAAGTGATTAACCTTGAACTGTAGGATAAAGTTAGTCTTGAAGGGAAAGACTGCCATTTTGTTCACATTGCTGCAGTTCTTTTTACTGAACACTACTTTCATTTGGTGCATATTTTACTACATGTTTTATTGATTGTTGAATTCTTTGATTTATAATATATTCTAGTTATATATCATTGCATAAATAAAGCATGTTCACTTTGATCATGGTTGTGCAATCCATGAAGTAATTTATATAAGTTAGAGGGAGCTGAAGACCTGTGTCAGGGTTATGAAAGACAAAACACCTGTATAACACATAAAAGCTGTTGTGTTGTGTTCACTGCCATTTATTTGTGATACAAATCATAACTGGGAAGACATGTTTACATTTACAATCTATTCCATTCGGTAATGTGACTTGATGAACAGCGGCTTTCAACTGGGTAACAGAAAGGAGGTTTGATGACAGCATTTCTTAGCAAAAATATAATATGTGTGACCACTGCCCTGTCACCTCACTCATCATTTAAAACATACAAACTGATACCCTAAATAATAAAGAAACTCAAGTTAGAATCTAAACAGGATGCTTTGAACTCTTAATAGTTGTCTGGTAACCACTATATGATGCTTCAGATTGTAGTTTTGCCTTAAATTAATTCATTAACTAGTTGCAACTTTTACAGGACCACATTTTATCGTAACACACATTTTAGGGATTAGACATGTCCATGGTTAAACATAAGCGTAAAAATACTACTGCACCTCAGAGGCATTATATGCAGAAACTGGAAGGAAAACTTCACAAATATGCAACTACACCAAACCTACTTAGACCAAAGACATAACAAATAGAACTGCCACTAACTGTGCCAAAACAACATTTCTTAGACTAAAACAAATTTCCTTTAATTCATCCTCTAAACAGTTTCGGAAAGCAATAAAACTGCTCTTTTTACTGATATACTTTACTTATCTGTCACAGCTGCTGATAACAACTCAAACTTTGTGAAACATTATAGCCAATTATATTTCTCCTCTATTGAAGACGTAATAACGAATTTA